>NW_024424230.1:28497329-28515630 GCF_017311325.1 Ursus maritimus
TGCTGAACCCCAGGGACACGAATTTAAAGAATGCAAAAATCATTGGACTCTTAAACACATACAAATCTTGAAGCTCAAGGGCAGGGTACAGAGATGTCAGAAGAGACACCTCTAAGGTAACTCCTAAATGGAATTTCATTTTCCCCTCTCTAACTCTTTTATTCAATAGCTAAATCATAAAATTCAAATTTTTAAAAAGCTCTAAGTTAGTCCTTGATTCTTCTTCCACATTGCTACTTCTTTAACTCATTTAGTCCCTTATCACTTTTCTAGATGACTGCATTCACTTTCTAACTGATCTCTTTGTCTCCAATATTGACACATCCAACACAAAGGTGTCACTGTCATGTTTCAAAGTGTCCATAGAAGCATATCATGTCCTGACTTAAAAATCTGTATGTGATCAGTATTGCTTAAGGAAGTCCAAATTCTGTGGCAGAACACCAAAGATTCATCAAAATCAAGACTTACAATGGTTCTTCTTCCCTCATTGCCTTTGTCACAAGAATTTTTAGGGTCTAGAAATATTGACCTACTTGTGTTTTTCCAGACACACCATCCTCTTTTGTATTTCCTTCCCTAATTGAATTCCTCACTATACCTTTACCTCTGCCACAGCCTCAACTCAAATTAACAATAAGAGAGATCAGTTTAAATATAATTTATAGCATGTCCTACACCTGCCTAAATCTCACACTTTCCCATTTATCTCACCACAGAGCAAGTGTTCTTACAAAGGTCTAAACTGTGCTATAAGAACTTGCCCCTGGATACGATCTGACCTCATCTCCAATCACTCTCTCCTGCTCATTCGCTGTTCCTTGAAAATAACTATAGAGAGGGGGATTAAGATGGCAGAGCAGGAAAATCCTGAGCTTGCCTCCTCCCATAGATACACCAAAATCTACAACTACACGTAGAACAACTATCTCTGATCCATTGACATGAATGGATAAAGAAGGTATGGTGTGTGTGTGTGTTTGTGTGTGTGTGTGTAATGGAATACTACTCAGCCATCAAAAATAATAAAATCTTGCCCTTTGCAATGACATGGATGGAGCTTAAGTGTATTATGCTAAGTGAAATAACTCAGAGAAAGACAAATACCATATGGTTTTACACATGTGGAATTTAAGGAACAAAACAGATGAACATAGGAGAAGGGAAAAAAAGAGAGAGGGAAATAAACTATAAGAGACTCAACTATAGAGAACAAACTGAGTGTTGGTAGAAGGAAGTGGTGGGCAATGAGCTAAATGGGTGATGGGTATCAAGGAGGGTGCTTGTTGTGATGAGCACTGGGTGTTTTTTGTATGTGACAAATCACTAAATTCTACTCCTGAAACTATCACTACACTATATATTAACTAACTAGAATTTAAGTAAAAATTTGAAGAAAAAAAAAACTGTCTCTGAGAATGAACTGAAAACTTAGCAGAACCAATCTTACAGAAATAAGGGTATTTTTTAAAAGGCCACATCAAGGCAAAACACAGTCTAGTCAGGACCCACATCTACTGTGGCAACCCACAGTCAGAAGATATTACAAACATGGAGGTCCTCTCTGAAAGGCAAAGAGTTCAAGTCTCACCTTGGGCACACCCATCCTGGGGACCTGCATGGAGAAGATGAGGCCCCGTAACACCTGAGTTTAAAAAATCAGTGGGGCTTAACTCCAGAAGATCCAGAGGGCTATAGGAAACTGAGAGACTACTTTTAAAGATCCTGCACGCAAACCCACCTGCTCTGAGACACAACAGAGATAGCAGTTTGAAAAGTACCTGGGCCATAAATGAAAGAGATTTATTGACTAATTTTAGGGCATGCCAAGAGGGGCAGGATCTGTAGAAACTTCCTTAGGGAACAGAGATGCTGGCTGGTGCAATTTGTGTTACTCTTTTTCTACCTAGCTCTCTGGTGCTGGTGGGAGTCATTTCTGACAGTCTTCATCTACCTTACTAGCACCACTCACACTGCCAAAGTGCTGTGCTGTGGACTCACCCCACCCAACCCACCTGCCCCAGCCAGGTATTCTTCCGAAGTGGCACTCTGCCCTGTCACACCCATTGGGCAGCCTCAGCTGGCACCAGTACCTCCCCAAGAAGACCCCACCATAGGGGGCCAGCCTCAAACACTAGAGTACTTACACCAGTCACAGTAGACCTCACAGCCAGCCACATCAGAGGCCTGCCCCACCCACCAGCATATTTATAGCTACGACAGCCAGCCTTCTCAGCCAGATAGGCTGGGGGCCAGCCCCACTCATCAGTGCACCCATAGTAGTAATGGCCTGTCCTCATTGACAGCCCTGTCACATGGGAGAAGCCCTGCACACCAGTGAGTCTGCACTGATGATGGCCCAGACGTAATGGAAGGTTGCACCTGTCCTACAGGGGACACCCATGAGGCACCTGGCACAGGTGACTAGAGAAGTTTGCACTACTAGTCCCCACAGAACACCTTCTGCATAAGGAACTCCTTTAAGACCAGGAAACCAAAAATTGATTGACATAACACATAGAAACAAACAGAAAAGCTAATATCTATCCTTTTTAAAATACTCCAAAAAAATAGAAGAGGAAGGAATGTTTCCAAACTCATTTTATGAGGCCAACATTACCCTGATACCAAAATCAGAAAAAGACACTATGCACACACAAAAACTACAGGCCAATATTCCTGATAAACATAGACGAAAAGATTCTCAACAAAATGTTTGCAAACTAAATTCAACAATGCTTTAAAAGTATCATATATCATAATTAAATAGGATTAGTTTGGGATGCAGGGATGATTTAATATTTGTAAAGCAATTAATAAGATAAAAAGATGCAAAAGAAAAATAAAAATCATACGATCATCTCAATAGATATAGAAAAAGCATATGATAAAATTCAAGTTCCATTTATGATAAAAACTCTCAACAAAGTGGTTATAGAGGAAAGAAATCTCAACATAATTAAGACCATATATGAAAAACCCACAACTAACATCATACTCAATGGTAAAAATCTGATAGCTTCTCCTCTCAGATCAGAAAAAATGTTGCCTACTCTCACCAATTTTATTCAAGATAGTATTAGATGTTATAGCCATGGCAATCAGAGTAGAAAAAGAATTCAAATTGGAAAAGAAGAAAAACTCCATTTGCAGATGACATATTATATATAGAAAAACTTGAGGAACCCACCAAAAATATTAGAATAAATTAATTCAGTAAAGTCGCAGGATATAAAATATACATAAATGTGTTGCATTTTTATACACAAATAATGAACTATCAAAAAGGGAAATTAAGACAATAATCCCATTTACAACTGCATCAAAGAGAATAAAATACTTAGGAATAAATTTAACCATGGAGGTAAAAGACTTGTAATCTGAAAACTATAAAACACTACTAAAAGAAATTGAAGATGATACAAATAAATGGTAAGGTATACCATGCTCATGGATTGGAAATGTTAACATTGTTTAAAAGTCCAGAGTACCCAAAACAATATACAGATTCAGTGCAATCCCTGTCAAAACCAACAGCATTTTTCAGAAAATGAAAACAAATAATCCTAAAATTTGTGTGGAACCTCGAAGACCCTGAATAGCCAAAGCAATCTTAAATAACAAAGCTGGAGGTACAATGCTTTCTGATTTCAGACTATACTATGAAGCTATAATAATCAAAACAGTTTGGTACTGATGTAAAAATAGACACAAAGATCAAAGGAACAGAGTAGAGTCCAGAAAAAAACCCACATTTAGATGATCAATCTTCAACAAAGGAAGCAAGACTATACAATGGGGAAAAGACGGTCTCTTTAATAAATGGTGTTGGAAAAACTGGACAACTACATGCAAAAGAATGAAACTGGATTATTTTCATACACCATCTACAAAAATAAACTCCAAATGGATTTGACTTAAATGTAAGATCAGAAACCATAAAACTTCTTGAAGATAGGCAGGAACTGTTGGTCTTCAGTCTTAGCAATACTTTTTGGATCTGTTTCCTCTGGCAAGGGCAACACAAGCAAAAATAAACAAACAGGACTGCATGAAACTAAAAAAAAGCCTTTTTCATAGCAAAGGAAACCATCATCAAAATGAAAAGGCAACCTACTGAAGGGGAGAATATATTTGCAAATGATACAATCAATAAGGAGTTAATTTCCAAAATATATAAAGAACTCACATAACTCAGTATCAAAAAAACCCCCAAATAATCAATTTTTTCCAAAAAAAAAAAAAAAAAGAGCAGATGGGGTGCCTGGGTGGCTCAGTTGGTTAAGCATCTGCCTTTGGCTCAGGTCATGATCCCAGGACCCTGGGATCGAGCTCCAAGTCAGGTTCCCTGCTCAGTGGGGAGTCTACTTCTCCCTCTTCCTCTCCCCCGGCTTGTGTTTTCTCTCTCTCTCACTCTCTTTCTCTCTCTCAAATAAATTTTTTTTTTTAAATTGGCAGAAAATCTGAATAAACATTTCTCCAAAGAAAACATACAGATGGCCAATGGACCCAGGACAACATGCTCAACATCACTAATCATCAGGGAAATACAAATCAAAGCCAGATAGAGATATTACCTCACACCAGTCAGAATGACTAGTATTAAAAAGACAAGAAATAACAAGTGTTGACAGGGAAATGGAGAAAAAGGACCCCTCATGCGCTGTTGCTGGGAATGTAAATTGATGCAGCCACTGTGGAAAACAGTGTGGAGGTTCCTCAAAAAATTAAAAATTGAACTACCATACAATCTAGCATTCCGTTTCTGGATGTTTATCCAAAGAAAACAAAAACGCTAATTCAAAAATATATATGAACCTCTGTTTATTGCAGCATTATTTACAATAAACACAATATGGAAGTATCTTAAGTGTCCATCGATGGATGGATAAAGATGTGGTATGAACATATCGTGTGTGTGTGTGTAAATAACAAATACATGACAAAACATTAGCCATAAAAAAGAACAAAATCTTGCCATTTGGGACAACATGAATGGACCCAGGGATTATTATGCTAAATCGGACAATAAAAGATAAACACCATATAATTTCACTTATGTAGAATCTAAAAAACATAACAAATGAACAAACAAAACAGAAATGGACTCATAGATATAGAAAATAATCTGGTGGTTGCTAGAGGCAAGGTGGGTGAGGGGATTAAAAGATACAAACTTCCAGTTATAAAAGGAGACATGGAGATGCAAGGTACAGCACAGAGAATATAGTTAATAATATTGTAACTATTTTGTGTGGTGACAGATGGTAGCTACATTTATGGTGGTGATCACCTGAGAATGTATATAAAAGTTGAATCAGTGTGTTGTATACCTGAAGCAAATATAATATTGTATGTCAACTATACTTTAATAAAAAAAGACATTATTACTGCATTGTTGTGTGTGTTGGATATGTGCATCATTTCTAGTATTGCACATAAACACATTATTGACCTTATTGTTATTAATGGATTCAGTTCTGATTATTTTTCTCTACACATGGATATGCTGTAATGTGTTTATTCGAGTACCTATGAAGATATAAATTAAGAAGACATGATTTACCTAGAGATACTTATGTAAGTCATAATTATTAAATTGAAATTTTTATTATTTAGTTACAGTGTAATTATATTATTTTTCTGGTTAAAAAAATGAATGACTGATAGGTTTACCTTTGGGCCTCTGCCAGTAGGTTCTTCTTCTATATATCCTGGTTGGCTCACTCCCACTACCTGCTCTAGAGACATCTTACCATAGATCTTTGCTGACACCACTGTTATCCCTGGCATAAAATATATTTGTGTTCATTTTTTTGTTTCTTTCCCATGTAGCTAATGACCTTGTTTTGTTCACACTGTTATATCCCCATTACAAAGGCAAGTTTCTGACATATAGCATGTGCTCAATAAAATTTTGTCAAATGAACAAATGTCTTCGTACTTGCTCTTTTCCATAATGTCTACCTTGTTACCTATTTATCCGACATAGCACAGCCTACACATCACTCCCATGTGTAACGTTTTCTAATAGTTAACTATTCTTCCCTTGTGTCTATCTTTTCTAGTTATATCCATATCTATCTGTATCTCTGTGTGAGTGTGCATGTATATTGCTTTTAATTTATTATTTGCTTTTGGGTCTCTCTTAAAAGCTGGAAATCCTTTAGAGGATAGATGCTATGCATTCTTTATCTCTTTCACCAGATACAAAGCATTCAATGCCTATTTCTATTTTTTTAATGACATAATGTAATTTGTGAATATGGTTAAGCAGCAGTCAGATTATCTCAAATCCCAAGTGCATAGCTGCTACGATTCCTTCCCTTTCTGTGAAGCAAGTGAAATCACAGAGCAGAAGAGAATGTGGAAACCGTTTTCTTCCAGCAACTTGTATTTAGTACCACCCTCTGACTGCTATCTGAAGACTTCCAACACATCCCAAAATTGTGCCTCGCTTGGAACAGTTAGGGACAAGGGCTTTTGAGAATCTCTAAGGCAAACTCCTGTCCTGCAAGGTGTTGTCCATTCACATATTGATCCAAAGAAAATATCTTCCAGTCCTTAGGTTTAAGATTCCTCCTTCAATTGAAGGAACTTCTTTAGCAGCTTCCATTTTTGGAGAGCCTAGATGACTGAATGTCTGTGCCACATATTTTGGCACTCAATGATATCTGATCATTTGCTGATAAATATTTCAGTGTGCACTATGTCTGTAATGAGTGACCATAATAGAGTCTTATTTGTATAATCTCAACATTTAATGTATTAGTGGAAGCCTTTGACTCTGTTTCTCCTCCCTAATCACAAATCCTATATTCCCATGCACATATAGGGTTTGGTTTGGTTCAATGCAGAAACACTCTTATGACTCTGGTATAGAGTTATGATGATGAAGGAGTAAAATAGTATGCTACGTTAAGCTTGCTTACAATCTCATTCCAGAGCTGGGGCAAATACACAATGAACAATGTAATGTGACACTGTTAGCAAGCTTGATAAAAGATTTAAGTAAAATAGTATTCCAAATTTTAATGAAGTCAATAGTGACCAGCAGAGTCTCAGTAGAAGACATTGAAATTGTCATCAACCATTAAAGATGGGAAAAGATTTAGCTAAGCAGTTATAAAAGCTTAGGGCATTACAGGAAATGAGGAAAAAAGCCTTGGGAACAAGGAGATATGAGGGAGCTCTGTAGCATAAGCTACAGATAATACAAATATAATAGAAGCAACACAAATAATAATTTAGTTATAATCTGCAAAGATTACATTCTCTCTCAAGCACCATAACCTCTGAACTTGGTAGCAGGGACACAAATAAGTGCCTGTCACATCCAGGGAACAACCATCTCACAAATGGAGGCAGTAAGTGGACATGATGACCTGGTCCTACACAGGTGCCACGTCCTTTTCCCCATTTTTGTTTTTCCTGTCCTGAAATCTAAAGGGAAATAGGTGTTTTCTGATTCTCTACTACACAGCCCTTCATAACCCTGTCAATACAAAGATAGAAGTCTTGAGCAGTGATACTTTCTAAATTTTGTGAATATGTAGGGTGTAGATAGAGCAGCCAGAAGATAGGCAGCTTGGAGGCTACGGAAAACTGAGAATAGTGCACATTCAGATTTTGGAGACTGGAGCATGCGTGATTATTACAAAAGCAAAGAGGCAGGCATAAGCCTTCAGTCCCCAGATTCCTCAAAGCACCAAAGTTGAACCTATATATATAAATATATTATATATATATATGTGTATATATATATGTATCATTATATATATAAATATATATATAATACGTATGTATCATTATATATATAAATATATTATATATAATATGTATGTATCATTATATATATATGTATAGATATAGATATAGATATATACCTACCTTTATTGTACTCATCCTAAAGTATATTTGGTACAAAATAGATAAGAATTGTTCACTCAAGCACAGGAACTTGTTTAAAAATTTAACATTATCAAAAACAGTAATATATACCTCTGACACCTTACATAGAAAACACTAAGAACATTTTAGTTTCCATTGGTAGCACAGGATTATCCTCAGAAACCTTCATGAGCATAATGAGAAGGACACTGAACTGGTCTTCGGTCATTCTCAGGC
This sequence comes from Ursus maritimus, assembly GCF_017311325.1. NCBI lineage: Eukaryota > Metazoa > Chordata > Mammalia > Carnivora > Ursidae > Ursus > Ursus maritimus. The sequence continues at coordinate 28,505,457 of NW_024424230.1, forward strand.
ACAGATGTCTGAACACCTCTTCACAGATGACCCAGACCAAAGATACAATGGCAGCAGTGAGTGGCTGCTTTAAAATCACCTGCATTTCTTTTATCCAAGAGTGCTTGTTAGCTGGTGGAGTGATGCAGGCGTGGTTTTAAGACTGGCTTGGTGAGAGACCTTTTGAGCTCCCCTCACAGACCATGTCCAATGTCAGGTGGTTGGTGTTCTGCATTCTAACCTCCATGTGAATGGGGATTGAGGCATTGTTTAATTACACTGACAGGAAAAGTATAAAAGGAACTCCCAAGGAAGCATCAAGGCTATCCCCATGCTTGGGACGGAAGAGCTCCTCAACTGTCCGAAGTGTGGACACAGGAGGAATTGTTACCTTTGTTTTCACAATTTCAATCATTACGAATCTGCAGGGTTAGGAAATTCTTACTTTTGACCAACCTCCTGTTTCTTACTGTCTTTTGGTTAGAACTTAACAGTCAAGAAAAGAAAAACTAAAACCTAAACATTACAAAGTAATCTATCCTCATCTTTTATGCCGTATTGACATCATATGGTATCATGTTTTCCATTGTACAAACAATTCAAGGACAACCAATGAGCAACTAATCCACTCACATACTTAAGCACTCCATTAGAAGTTAGTGGCTGGGAACAGGTCCAACCCCTATGTTACAGGCTTTTCCCATTTTTTAATGTATTATGTCACCAAATTAAGGACTCGTGTTAAGCTTTGGGGAACTATGAAAAACAAATGGAAGATGGCTAGAAACTTTGGACTTGAAATAACTATGGACACACACACACACACACACACACACACAATTAAAATGGTTGCCTTTGTAGCCTGTATAGAGGACTCTTCAAGGGGGGAAAAAAGATTATCAATTAAGAAAGAATTGGAAAGCAGGTTTCCCTTAGAAAAGACATGTAAGAGAGTTATTTGTTTATGTAGAGAATATCCTTGCATGCTGCTCTTGCAGAGACAGAACACAGAGAAGTAACATGTTTCAAAATATCTGAGTTTTAGTTGGATGGAGGGGGACAGAAGAGAGGGAAAAGGTCTCCAAGCAAATAAAAAAAAAACAAGTTGCATTTACAGTAATACCCGGTTCTGTTTCATTCTTGATAAAACAAATGCTAATTTTGTTTTTAAACTGCCAGTACACAGGCAAGTGATCCGAATCCCCTATACCTTTGAGAGATTTTCATCCTTTACATATTCCAATTCAACTTAAAATATTGTGCAATTGCCAAACCTCATATTTAAAATATGTGCTTATCATTCAACTCAGGGTAACATTAGCACACTGAAAACTGCATTCTAATTAATAAATCAGAACCTTAACCACTGAAACATCATTCACACATATGAGATGGCAATAGCGAGAGCCATTAAAAATAGTAGCATGCTGTCACCCTTCCAGGAAATATGGAAATATGCCTTTTTGGGGGTTATTGGCCTACATTATTTATCAATGTTTGGCTTTAATATATGGATTTACTCAACATTGAATGAATATCATATTTCTCCTAGAAGATACAGCATTAATTTGTGATCTTGGACAAACTGTCAATTGGATAACAAGCCCACTAGGGGGGCATGCAATCAATAATTTGTATCCAGTGATTTCTTCCCTTAGGTTGTTTTTTGAAAATATTGCTTTTCTACTTTCACTCTCACCCATACACACAAAACAAGCAAACACACAAATTACATTAAAAAAAGAAAAAACACTTTTGGTCTAGCTGTATGAGATTAAAAAAACAAACAAACTACAATTTTTACCAATATGTTAGAATCTGGCAGTCAACTCTTGCTCTATCTTTAAACAAACACCTAATAAAAAGAAATAAAACGAAAAGAGAACAAAAAAAATGGTGCTAAGAAAGAGTAATCATTGAAAATATGAAACCAAATTTAAGCCACTATGGAACAGCAAGAAAAGAAATGGTCATGTGGACTTCAGTCTTAAGTCGTGCCTCTTTCCCACCCTCCTTGTTCCCACACCTCTAGGCTGCCACTTCAGATTTCTGCTGCCTTAAGCTTTAGCCTTAATCACAATTCTTTCACCCCCTTTCCAAATGCATGTTTCTCAGACAGCTCATGCTCTTGTTGCTAAGACTGAGCTCCCACCCCCTGGATACCAAGCCTGGATTTCCAATCCTAAGTCTGGTACTACTCATATTATCTAACTTGTGCTTGTCCACTTTTCCTTACTTGAACCTATGTGCTTGGACTCAAGCTACCTCTCAACATGGCTTTTTACTAGCTTAACTCTCAATACTTGTCAGCCCAAATTCCACCAGTGCAATAGTCTGCCCATATCTCTTAGATGGGGTTTTTAGTAAGATTATTCTTTTCATCTTTACCTAGAAGAAATTGAGACATATGCACCAGAAAAACAAGGCCACAGTGATTACAGAGTTTTGGTTATAAAACCAGATTGCAGATCATGGTTTGAGCTGAGTCCACAACATGTAAGTGTCCTACTTTTTCCCACCTCATGCTCCTAGTCTAGGTATTAGGAGTCACAGGAGGGAAAGCTGACTTTGCAGAGTCAGGCAGCTTCTTGCTGCCTCTGCCCCCAAACACAAGCAGAATGCAAGATCCACAACCTCTGACAATTGATGCAGCCTCATGGAGAAATGCAGGACATTGATTATTAGCCTCAAGCTCTCATCTCTGCAGTTCAAAATTTGACTCTTCCCATGTAAAGGAATGAGTATCAGCAGCATCTTTCCCCTAGAACTTACCTCAGAGGGTAGGAAGTATTGGGAGAAATTTCTATTGTACAGGCTTAAGGCTGAATGAAGACAGAGATTAAGAATGATTTTTCTCAAACCCGCCAGACAAGTTTACTTGACCCTTCTGCCTTCTTACTGTCTTGACATAAATGTGTTTGTTACTACTGAATTACTTCCAACTTGAATTTGACCCCACAAAGATCGGAGAAAAGAGACTCTCAAAGAGCCAGCAAGAATTCTTCCCAGAAGATTAAAAACCTAAACAGGGTTGAGTAATAAGCTCCATAACAGCACGCACACACGTGTGCGTATACACACACACACACACACACACAGTATTTTCTAAGTGATGAAAAAAGAAAAGGAACTCAGCGTCTTTTGGCTTTTAGTCAGTTTGGGGAGGAAAACAACAGAAACTTACTGAAGTTTATCCTGTGAAAAGCCGTGTGAGAGTCCTAGGAAAAGCTAAATACCTGGACTAACAAAGAATAGGAACCACCACACTAGAGCTACAGGAACAGCAGGAACTACAGCAGAAACAGGCTGTATGTCTTCACTCCAGGGCAGTGGTTTTCAGAGTATAGTCCCTAGATCAGTAGCATTAGCCCCCAACACCTGGGAACTTTCTGTCCAAATGATACTGATGCCCTGCCCACTAAGGTTTGAAAATCACTACTCTAGTTTACTACCATTATTTTGGAGGACTTGGCTATTTTCTATAGGTTTGCTTCTCTCTGTTATGATATATGTATTTTTATGATGACTGGGTCTATATAATAGGCAGGAAATTAATATATTTTGGTCTATCTAAACCAGAGAGATTAGCATTTCCGAGATCACAAAAGTGTAGTACAAATATTTTATAAAAATATTTTATAGAAAGTGATGCTTTTTGGATTATTCTCTTAGTGTCTCCTCTAACTGGATAATTGCAACTGTACAATAATTGAACAGTGTGAGCCTTGCAACTTTGTAACGGAAGGTCTCACTTCTCCCACTGCAGAGAGCTGTCTCTGGGAGAGGAGCTGCCTTTGATGTGTTGGGAGGACTATCCCTGGGGGGAAAGAATACTTGACAGACACATATTTTAGAAATGTTTTGCAGGTAAAATTTTCATCCATAAAATTGTATTAACATTTCAAACATGCGACCCTCTAGAATTCAAAGACGCAGTCTCCAGAGAGATTCTCCCTCCTCCTAGAGAGCTGTATTTTTCTAGGACAGAGAGTACGTGATTTTCTCCAAATGCTTTAACCACGTCCCTGACCTCCATTTCAAAAGCAAACCTTTAACAAGCTGAAGGAACCAGATATAGGGTGATGATAAAGGCAGGACAAAGACAGAAAAAAACATATGCCCTTGGAATTATGACTTCTATCTAGATGACAAAAAATAAAGTGCCTGCCCAAGATCTGCATGGAATCATTCAGAAAGCTTGGAAATAAATCATGATTATTATGAAGCAGAAGACCAGACTCCTAGAAAACCTTCCGTCATACATAGCCCTGCTTTGATGCTCTTCAACATTCAAAATTGCCCATTTCATTTCCTTTGAGTAGCCTATAAATAACACATCCATCCAGGATAGGGCTACTCTGTAATGGATGTGGAGCAACTGAAAAGAATATGGTTACCCGCAGCTAACACCCAGAAACTCAATGAAAAAGGAAGGGACACAGTCCAGATATGGACAAGCTAGGCCTAATGGGTGGGTCTCCAAGCACACAACATGAAAGGAAGCTGCTCTGTTGTGACTTTGTTGTATATCTCAATGCCAGCATTAAGTCATTAGTCTTAATGTGAATTTTTTTGGCTTAATATTTTTGATATCTATTATGATAAGCCTATGTTTTTGTTAGTCTGACTAAATTCAGGAGAAGAAAAGTGAACATACTTGAGTTAACTATGAAATAATAAGATTATAATTTTGTTATTAGTAAAAAACAACAAGATCCCCTTCTGACCAAATAGTCCCTTTAAGTGGCTGGTGTGGTGCTGTGTTGTCCCATTTACAAGCACCGCTGAGAAGGCAAAACTATTCAGGCAACATACGTTAGTGGAAACGATCATTTTGGCTTCCATTCACAGGGTGCCTACTATGTACCAAATACTGCCAAGAAATTTGCATATATTTCTACTAACCTCATAAACGTGTAATGTAGGTATTACTACCTCTGATAATACCTACTGGTCCATGGGTTTAAATGTCCCCTGGCTTGACTGTTGCCAGCAGCACTCATTTACTGTATATTTGCATTGAGCTCCTACCAGGTGTCAAACACTGTTTGCGATCCTGGTCTCATTCCATTTATATTGTCACAAATACTAAACAAACAAGTAAGTCAATATCTGCTGCCAATAATGGTATCTAGAACATTACAGTAGGGTAATGAACTTTCTACCAAACTGATTTTCCCTCTGTCTTCACAACTCAGAGGCAGCATCAACTCTACACATCAAAGGCAGCTCCTCTCCAAGTGCTCAAGAAACTAATCTTTCCTCAGCTCCCATAGTTAATGCATTAGCAAATCCTTTTGGCTGGAATTCTAAAACATACTTAAAGTTCACTTCTCTCCATCTACATTACAGTACTATCACTTTGCCCATAACAGATCAAAATTGGAAACAATCTAGATGTCTTTCAGTAGGTGACTGGCTAAATAAATTGTGGTTCATCCATGACACGGAACACTACTCAGCAGTAAAAAGGAACAAATTACTGATACACGCAACAACTTGGATGAACCTCTACAAAATTATGCTGAATGAAAAAAGCCAATCCCCAATGGTCATATGCTGTGTAATTCTATTTATATAACATTCCTTAAATAACAAAATTATAGAAGTGCAGAACACATTAGTGATTGCTAGAAGTTAAGAATAAGAAGTAAGGGCAGGAGGGAAGTATGTGTAGCTACAAATGTCAATAGGAGAGATCACTGTGATCTTGGAAATGTTCTGTCTTGAATATGTTAATGTCAATATCCTGAACGTGATATTGTAATATAGTTTTCAGTATCTTAGCATCAGATGAAACTTGGTAGAAAGTACAGGATCTCTCTGTATTATATCTTACAACTGATGTGAAATAAAAATCATCTCAAAATAAAGACAATTCTTTATATCTTATGTTAGAGTGTCATCTTCAACATAGATCAAATGACCATGTATTTATGGGTTTATTTCCAGAATCTCTATTCTGTATTAGTCTATCACTCTTGCTCTAATACTAGAGTGTTAATTAGTTTTTTAAAAAGACCTATGTCTGATATATGCCTTTCAATATCATTCTTCTTTAATATGGTGTTGGCTGTCTTTGGTCCTCTACACTTTCCCATGTATTTTAGAATCAGCTTTTAAATTTCCGCAAATAAAAAGCATTTGGTACAATTTTCAGATTGTATTGAGTCTATAGATCATTTGAAGTCACTGACAATATCAAGCCTTCCAATTCATAAGAATAAGCCTTATTAACGTAATTTTTCTCTAAAAACACCACGAACATCCTCTATTAAATACAATTCTACATATTGTTTTTATAGTAATTATAAATTGTATTAATTTATTATAATTTTTTCTGGTATGAAAGATGACTGATTTTATACAATGACCAAATATTGAGTGGCTTTGCTAAATTTACATCCCTGACCCACTAATTGTCTGTAGAATATTTAAAATTATTTACATATCAATAGTATTTTAAATGAACAGTGCTAGTTTTATTTCTTATTTTCTAAATATTTTATGTTTCTTTTTCTTGCCTTATTTTACTGTCTAGGAAATTTCATTTCTGCTACACTAAAAATGAATAAATTGCCTGAAGCCAATGATAGATCATTCCCCTCCCTCTACTAAGATGGATAGTATGGCAGAGTACAGTCAGAAGAAGTCTCCTTATAAGAGGGTAAGAAAAAAAATCAGTCACAGTATTAATGAATTGCTAAAGATGAATGTGGGGTTTTATATCCACTTGCTGACTCTTTTCAAAAGAACCTCCACCTGGTGTTCATAAGAAAGATTCAAGGCACGGAAAGAGACTAAGAAAGACGCCACAAGTTATGCAGGTGTGAAGGAGAAAATTGGTTACAATTGTGGGAAACAGATGAAGACCCACAATCTGATGCTTCCTTCAAAAGACTTAAGTTCCTGCAGCCAGGGCAAAAAAACCTTGTTGCTCCCAGGCATAGGTAAAGACCCATAGCTGCTGGGAAAAAGTAGAAGTGAGAAAAAGAGTCATTGAATCCAGCCCGCATCCCAAGCCCATAGAATCTCTGGAAACCTTAAGCATTATCAAAGTCTGAGTGAATATTTACCCCAATCTCTCCTGTTCCACATAAGATGTCTTGCATTCAATTTAAAGATAGGAGCTATACAAACAAATCAAGTAAAAACTAGTCATTATCAAGAGACAAAGCAATCAATAAAACCAGAATCAGAGATGACTCACATTGGAATTATAAAACAGAGACTTTAAAAATGCTGACTGACATGTTAAAAGAGCTAGTTGAAAAGGAGGATAAAATAGATAAACAGATGAGAAATTCTGGCCAAAAGATAAAAATTATAATAAAGAGACAAAGAGAAATTTTGCAATTAGAAAATATTGCAGTAGAAATGAAAAAATAATTTGATGAGTTTATCAGGAGACCCAGCCAAGTTGAGGAAAGAATTAGGTAGCTTGAGCATACTTCAATATAAATCACACAAACTGAAACACAAATTAAAAAAAGGAACAGAACTAGCTTGTCAGTGCTCAAAATCTATCTATTCCATGTAAACTCTGGGAATTTCTCAGATACAATTTTGTTTCTTCTTCACCTGGATGTTTGAAATTTTGCTCTGTACACGTGCAGCATAGTTCCAAGCAATGCACCCCTGTATAGATTTCTGGAACTTTTCCTTTCCTACATATTTCCCTCCTTGACAAAATTCTGCTCTGCAACTTCCAGTTGTCCCAGTCTCCTTCATCATTGATCTCCATCTCTTTAACTTTATGAGCCAACAGGGCTTTGTTCTGATTACCAGCACTTTCAGAGTGGAGCTTATATTGTTTCTCTTCTCTTGGGATTTACAGTCCTGTACTGCTGGCTGTCCAATCTCTCAAAACAAGCATTTTATATATTTTGTCTGGTTTTCAATTTGTTTATGGTAGGAGGTCAAGGCCAGTCTTTGTTACTTCAACATTTCCAGAAACAGTAGATCACAGTACTTTTTTGTTTGGAGTTATGTGATTAGATTCTTAAATTTCTAGAAGGGTCAAATAATGCACTGAGGATAAAGAACACTAGAAGTGAAATGAGGAGTTCTGGGATATAGTCACAGCTTCCCCATATACCTAGCTCCATGGCTTCAAGAAAATGTGATACCCTCTCTACAATACACTCTCATCATCTGTAAGTTGAAAGAATTGTAGTTAATTGCTTCCAACTTGCTTTCTAAGTATAAACATTCTGAATCTATGGTAGAAAACCATTTGCCAAATCTTTAGACAGATACGTTGACCTTTTTATAGTTTACCTGAAAGCCTGTTTTCAACATCACTCTTTAGAGCAAGACAAGAGACTAGAGTCTCAAATTTCTGTGCTGCTGCAAGTCCTGCTCACACTAATAGGAATTACACACAGGCACCTCAGAGATAATGGAGATGTCAATCTCTTTTATGAACCATGACAAGTATCCAAGGAATGGTGGATTTCAAAGTAAATATCCAGCATTTCAGCATAGAGTCAGCAGGGATCAGTTCCAAACCTTTTCCATTTCCTTCATCCCCTACCAGAATCAAAACAGCCATGAAATTGATATACCAGGTAGACACCTTTTGGCTGATTTTGTTGAGATGGAGTTAATAGTAGAATAAGAGGGTAGTTAGGCTGCAAATAAAATGCAAATGGTTGATAATCCTTGGTTTCAGATTCCTGCTAATGAGATAATTGCAGATCAAAGGATTCACTCTATCTTTTTGAAGTCACGGCAAAGGCATTCAAGTGTTTCTGCTGATCCTCAGAGCTGGAGTGTGAGAGGAAATCTCTTCTAATGTAGGTTGTTCTCCTGAGATGGTCTTTTCTGATGCCCTGGCAAACCAAGCATTCTTAGATTCTAGTGACCTTCTGCACATCAGCTGACCTGTGTCTGAACTTTTGCCCACTATTAGGCCATCATCCTAGCTTCAGGGAACTAGTTAAGGTATTATTTTTTTATTAATAATATTTTTTATTATGTTAATCACCATACAGTACATCCCTAGTTTTTGATGTAAAGTTCCATGATTCATTACTTGCGTATAACACCCAGTGCACCATGCAATATGTGCCCTCCTTACTACCCATCACCAGCCTATCCCATTCCCCCACTCCCTTCCCCTCTGAAGCCCTCAGTTTGTTTCCCAGAGTCCATAGTCTCTCATGGTTCATTCCCCCTTCTGTTTACCCACCCTTTCTTCTCTTCCTTCTCCTACCGATCTTCCTACTTCTTATGTTCCATAGATGAGTGAAACCATATGATAATTGTCTTTCTCTGCTTGACTTATTTCACTTAGCATTATCTCTTCCAGTCCCATCCATGTTGCAGCAAATGTCAAGAAATTGTTCTTTTTGATGGCTGAGTAATATTCCATTGTAGATATGGACCACATCTTCTTAATCCAGTCATCTGTTGAAGGGCATCTAGGCTCCTTCCAGGATTTAGCTATTGTGGACAATGCTGCTATGAACATTGGGGTGCATATGGCCCTTCTCTTCACTACGTCTGTATCTTTGGGGTAAATACCAAGTAGTGCAATTGCTGGATCATAGGGTATCTCAATTTTTAACTTTTTAAGGGACCTCCACACTGTTTTCCAAAGTGGCTGTACCAACTTGCATTCCCACCAACAATGTAGGAGGGATCCCCTTTCTCCACATCCTCTCCAACATTTGTTGTTTCCTGCCTTGTCAATTTTTGCCATTCTAACTGGCGTAAGGCGGTATCTCAAGGTGGTTTTAATTTGAATTTTCCTGATGGCTAACGATTTTGAACATTTTTTTCATGTATCTGTTAGCCATTTGTATGTCATCGTTGGAAAAGTGTCTGTTCATATCTTCTGCCCATTTTTTGATTTGTTTGTTTCTTGCGTATTGAGTTTGAGAAGTTCTTTGTAGATCTTGGATACCGTCTTTTATCTAGTGTCATTTGCAAATATATTCTCCCATTCCGTGGGCTGCCTCTTAGTTTTTTGACTGTTTTTTCTTGGCTGTGCAGAAGTTTTTATCTTGGATGAACCCACAAGTTCATTTTATTCTTGTTTCTCTTGCCTTTGGAAATGTGTCATGAAAAAGTTCCTGTGGCTGATGTCAAAGAGGTTGCTGCCTATGTTCTCCTCTAGGATTTTGATGGATTCCTGTCTCACATCGAGGTCTTTCATCCATTTGGAGTTTATCTTTGTGTATGGTGTGAG
>NW_024424230.1:28515655-28730771 GCF_017311325.1 Ursus maritimus
AAGCATCTTTCCCCTAGAACTTACCCTCAGAGGGTAGAAGTATTGGGAGAAATTTCTATTGTACAGGCTTAAGGCTGAAATTGAAGACAGAGATTAAGAATGCACTGTGATTTTTCTCAAACCCGCCAGACAAGTTTACTTGACCCTGCCTTCTTACTGTCTTGACATAAATGTGTTTGTTACTACTGAATTACTTCCAACTTGAATTTGACCCCACAAAGATCGAGAAAAGCAGACTCTCAAAGAGCCAGCAAGAATTCTTCCCAGAAGATTAAAAACCTAAACAGGGTTGAGTAATAAGCTCTCCATAACAGCACGCACACACGCAGCGTATATACACACACACACACACACACACACAGTGGTATTTTCTAAGTGATGAAAAAAAAAGAAAAGGAACTCAGCGTTCTTTGGCTTTTAGTCAGGCTTGGGGAGGTGAAAACAACAGAAACTTACTGAAGTTTTCATCCTGTGAAAAGTCGCGGTGAGAGTCCTAGGAAAAGCGCAAAACACTGGACTAACAAAGAATAGGAACCACCACACTAGAGCTACAGGAACAGCAGTGAACTACAGCAGAAACAGGCTGTATGTCTTCGGCCCAGGGCAGTGGTTTTCAGAGTATGTCCCTAGATCAGTAGCATTAGCCCTCAACACCTGGGAACTTTCGTCCAATGATACTGATGCCCTCTGCCCACTAAGTGGTTTGAAAATCAATACTCTAGTTTACTACCATTATTTTGGAGGACTTGGCTATTTTCTATAGGTTTACTTCTGTTATGATATATGTATTTTTATGATGACTGGGTCTATATAATAGGCAGGAAATTAATATATTTTGGTCTCATCTAAACCTAGAGAGATTAGCATTTCCTCGAGATCACAAAGTGTAGTACAAATATTTTAGAAAAAATGTTTTATAGAAAGTGATGCTTTTTGATAGTTCTTTAGTGTCTCCTCTAACTGGATAATTGCAACTGCCAATAATTGAACAGTGGAGCCTTGCAACTTTGTAACGGAAGGTCTCACTTCTCCCACTGCAGAGAGCTGTCTCTGGGAGAGGAGCTGCCTTTGATGTGTTGGGAGGACTATCCCTGGGAAAGAATACTTGACAGACAATATTATTTTAGAAATGTTTTGCAAGGTAAAATTTTCATCCATAAAATTGTATTAACATTTCAAACATGCGACCCCCTCTAGAATTCAAAGACGAAGTCTCCAGAGAGATTCTCCCTCCTCCTAGAGAGCTGTGTATTTTTCTAGGACAGAGAGTACGTGATTTTCTCCAAATGCTTTTAACCACGCCCCTGACCTCCATTTCAAAAGCAAAGTAACAAGCTGAAGGCACCAGATGCTATAGGGTGATGATAAAGGCAGACAAAGACAGAAAAAACATATGTCCTTGAATTATGACTTCTATCTAGATGACAAAAAATAAAGTGCCTGCCCAAGATCTGCATGGAAATCATTCAGAAAGCTTTGAAATAAATCATGATTATTATGAAGCAGAAGACCAGATTCCTAGAAAACCTTCCACATACATAGCCCTGCTTTGATGCTCTTCAACATTCAAAATTGCCCATTTCATTTCCTCTTGAGTAGCCTATAAATAACACATCCATCCAGGATAGGTTTTACTCTGTAATGGATGTGAGCAACTGAAAAGAATATGGTTACCCGCAGCTAACACCCAGAAACTCAATGAAAAGGAGGACAGCCAGTCCAGATATGGACAAGCTAGGCCTAATGGGTGGCCCCGCCAATAAACATGAAAGGAAGCTGCTCTGTTGTGACTTTGTTGTATATCTCAATGCCAGCATTAAGTCATTAGTCTTAATGTGAATTTTTTGGCTTAATATTTTTGATATCTATTATGATAAGTCCTATTTTTGTTAGTCTGACTAAATTCAGGAGAAGAAAAGTGAACATACTTTGAGTTAACCTATGAAATAATAAGATTATAATTTTTGTTATTAGTAAAAACAACAAGATCCCTTCTGACCAAATAGTCTCCTTTATGGCTGGTGTGGTGCTGTGTGTTGTCCCATTTACAAGCTACCGCCTAGAAGGCAAAACTATTCAGGCAAGCATGCGTTAGTGGAAAGCGATCATTTTGGCTTCATTCACAGGGTGCCTACTATGTACCAAATACTGCCAAGAAATTTGCATATATTTCTACTAGAACCTCATAAACGTGTAATGGTAGGTAATTACCTCCCGAATAATACCTACTGGTCATGAGTTTAAATGTCCCCCTGGCTTGACTTGTTGCCAGCAGCACTCATTTACTGTATATTTGCATTGAGCTCCTACCAGTGTCAAACACTGTTATCATCCTGGTCTCATTCCATTATATTGTCACAAATACTAAACAAACACGTAAGTCAATATCTGCTGCCAATAATGGTATTCAGTAGAACATTACAGTAGGGTAATGAACTTTACCAAACTGATTTTCCTCTGTCTTCACAACTAGAGAGGCAGCATCAACTCTACACATCAAAGGCAGCTCCTCTCCAAGTGCTCAAGAAACTAATCTTCTCAGCATCCCATAGTTAATGCATTAGCAAATCCTTTGGCTGGAATTCTAAAACATACTTAAAGTTCACTCTCTCCATTCATTACAGTACTATCACTTTCGTTCCCATAACAGATCAAAATTGGAAACAATCTAGATGTCTTTCAGTAGACTACTGGCTAAATAGAATTGTGGTTCATCCATGACACGAACACTACTCAGCAGTAAAAAGGAACAAATTACTGATAGACGCAACAACTTGGATGAACCTCTACAAGAATTATGCTGAATGAAAAAGCCAATCCCCAATGGTCATATGCTGTGTAACTATTTATATAACATTCCTTAATGCAAAATTATAGAAATGCCAGAACACATTAGTGATTGCTAGAAGTTAAGAATAAAGTAAGGGCATGGAGGGGAAGTAGTGTACTACAAATGTCAATAGGAGAGATCACTGTGATCTTGGAAATGTTCGTATGTGAATATGTTAATGTCAATATCCTGAGCGTGATAGTGTAATATAGTTTTCAGTATCTTAGCATCAGATGAAATCTTGTAGAAAGTCAGGACTTCTGTATTATATCTTACAACTGATTGAAATAAAAATCATCTCAAAATAAAGACAATTCTTTATATCTTATGTTGTAGAGTAGTCATCTTCCAACATAGATCAAATGACCATGTATTTATGGGTTTATTTCCAGAATCTCTATTCTGTATTAGTCTATCACTCTTGCTCTAATACTAGAGTGTTATTAGCTTTTTAAAAGACCTATGTCGATATATGCCTTTCAATATCATCTTCTTCTTTAATATGAGTGTTGGCTGTCTTTGGTCCTCTACACTTTCCCATGTATTTTAGAATCAGCTTTTAATTTCCGCAAATAAAAGCATTTGGTACAATTTTCAGATTTGTATTGACGTCTATAGATCATTTGAAGTCACTGACAATATCAAGTTCCTCAATTCATAAGAATAAGCCTTATTAAACGTAATTTTCTCTAAAAACACCACGAACATCTCTATTAAATACAATTCTCACATATTGTTTTTATAAAGTAATTATAAATTGTATTAATTTATTATAATTTTCTGGTATGAAAGATGACTGATTTTACAGATGACCAAATATTGAGTGGCTTTGCTAAATTTACATCCCTGACCCACTAATTGTCTGTGATCATTTAAAATTATTTTACATATCAATAGTATTTTAAACATGAACAGAGTCTAGTTTTATTTCTTATTTTCTAAATATTTTATGTTTCTTTTTCTTGCCTTATTTTACTGTCTAGAAATTTCATTTCTGCTACACTAAAATGAATAAATTGCTCTGAAGCCAAGATAGATCATTCCCCTCCCTCTACTAAGATGGATAGTATGGCAGAGTACAGTCAGAAGAAGTCTCCTTATAAGAGGGTAAGAAAAAAATCAGTCACAGTATTAATGAATTGCTAAAGATGAATGGGGTTTTATATCCACTGCTGACTCTTTTTCAAAAGAACCTCCACCTGGTGTTCATAAGAAAGATTCAAGCAGTCACTGAAAGAGGAGCTAAAAAAGACGCCACAAGTTATGCAGGTGTAGAAGAGAAAATTGGTTACAATTGTAGGGAAAGTCAGGATGAAGACCCACAATCTGGATGTCCTTCAAAAGACTCTAAGTTCCTGCAGCCAGGGACAAAAACCTTGCTCCCAGGCATGCAGGTAAAGACCCATAGCTGCCGGGAAAAAGTAGAAGTGAGAAAAAGAGTCATTGAATCCAGCCCGCATCCCAAGCCCATAGATTCTGGAAACCTTAAGCATTATCAAAGTCTGAGCTGAATATTTACCCCAATCTCTCCTGTTCCACATAAGATGTCTTGCATTCAATTTAAAGATAGGAGCTATACAAACAAATCAAGTAAAAACTAAGTCATTATCAGAGACAAAGCAATCAATAAAACCAGAATCAGAGAGATGACTCACATTGGAATTATAAAACAGAGACTTTGAAATACATCTGATGACATGTTAAAAGAGCTAGTTGAAAAGGAGGATAAAATAGATAAACAGATGAGAAATTCTGGCCAAAAGATAAAAAATTATAATAAAAAGTATAAAGAGAATTTTGACAATGGAAAATATTGCAGTAGAAATGAAAAATAATTTGATGAGTTTATCAGGAGACCCAGCCAATTGTTGAGGAAAGAATTAGGTAGCTTGAGCATACTTCAATATAAATCACACAAACTGAAACACAAATTAAAAAAAGGAACAGAACTAGTTCTTGTCAGTGCTCAAAAATCTATCTATTCCATGTAAACTCTGGAATTTCTCAGATACAATTTTGTTTCTTACTTCACCTGGATGCTTTGAAAGTGCTCTGTACACGTGCAGCATAGTTCCCGAAGCAATGCACCCCTGTATAGATTTCTGAACTTTTTCCTCTTTCCCATATTTCCCTCCTTGACAAAATTCTGCTCTGCAACTTCCAGTTGTCCCAGTCTTCCTTCATCATTGATCTCCACTCTTTAACTTTATGAGCCAACAGGGCTTTGTTTTGATTTACTCAGCACTTTCAGAGCGGAGAGCTTATATTGCTTTCTCTTCTCTTGGGATTTACAGTCCTGTACTTGGTGTCAATCTCTCAAAACAAGATTTATATATTTTGTCTGGTTTTCAATTTGTTTATGGTGAGGAGTGTCAAGGCCAGTCTTTGTTACTTCAAATTTTCCAGAAACAGTAGATCAAAAGACTTTTGTTGGAGTTATGTGATTAGATTCTTAAATTTCTAGGAAGGGTCAAATAATGCACTGAGGATAAAGAACACTAGAAGTGAAATGAGGAGTTCTGGGATATAGTCACAGCTTCCCCATATACCTAGCCCATGGCTTCAAGAAAATGTGATACCCCTCTCTACAATACACTCTCACTCATCTGTAAGTTGAAAGAATTGTAGTTAATTGCTTCCAACTTGCTTTCTAAGTATAAACATTCTGAATCTATGTAGAAAACCATTTGCCAAATCTTTAGACAGATACGTTGACCTTCTTTTATAGTTTACCTGAAAGCCTGTTTCAACATCACTCTTTAGAGCAAGACAAGAGACTAGAGTCTCGAAATTTCATGTCTGCTGCAAGTCCTGCTCACACTAATAGGAATTACACACAGGCACCTTCAGAGATATGGAGATGTCAATCTCTTTATGAACCATGACAAATTCAAGGAATGGTGGATTTCAAGTAAATATCCAGCATTTCAGCATAGAGTCAGCAGGGATCAGTTCCAAACCTTTTCCATTTCCTTCATCCCCTACCAGAATCAAACAGCCATGAAATTGATATACCGGTAGACACCTTTTTGGCTGATTTTGTTGAGATGGAGTTAATAGTAGAATAAGAGGGTAGTTAGGCTGCAAATAAATGCAAATGGTTGATAATCCTTGGTTTCAGATTCCTGCTAATGAGATAATTGCAGATAAAGGATTCACTCTATCTTTTTGAAGTCACGGCAAAGGCATTCAAGTGTTTCTGCTGATCCTCGTAGAGCTGGAGGTGAGAGAAACTCTTCTAATGTAGGTTGTCTCCTGAGATGGTCTTTCTGGATGCCCTGGCAAAACCAAGATTCTTAGGATTCTAGTGACCTTCTGCACATCAGCTGACCTGTGTCTGAACTTTTGCCCACTATTAGGCCTATCATCCCAGCTTCAGGGAACTAGTTAAGGTATTATTTTTTTATTAATAATATTTTTATTATGTTAATCACCATACAGTACATCCCTAGTTTTGATGAAAGTTCCATGATTCATTCTTTGATAACACCCAGTGCACCATGCAATATGCCCTCCTTACTACCCATCACCAGCCTTCCCATTCCCCCCACTCCCTTCCCCTCTGAAGCTCCTCAGTTTGTTTCCCAGAGTCCATAGTCTCTCATGGTTCATTCCCCTTCTGTTTACCCACCCTTCTTTCTCTTTCCTTCTCCTACCGATCTTCCTACTTCTTATGTTCCATGATGAGTGAAACCATATGATAATTGTCTTTCTGCTTGATCTATTTCACTTAGCATTATCTCTTCCAGTCCCATCCATGTTGCAGCAAATGTCAAGAAATTGTTCTTTTGATGGCTGAGTAATATTCCATTGTAGATATGGACACATCTTCTTAATCCAGTCATCTGTTGAAGGGCATCTAGGCTCCTTCCAGGATTTAGCTATTGTGGACAATGCTAGCTATGAACATTGGGGTGCATATGGCCCTTCTCTTCACTACGCTGTATCTTTGGGGTAAATACCAAGTAGTGCAATTGCTGGATCATAGGGTATCTCAATTTTTAACTTTTTAAGGGACCTCCACACTGTTTTCCAAAGTGGCTGTACAACTTGATTCCCACCAACAATGTAGGAGGGATCCTTTTCTCCACATCCTCTCCAACATTTGTTGTTTCCTGCCTTGTCAATTTTTGCCATTCTAACTGGCGTAAGGCGGTATCTCAAGGTGGTTTTAATTTGAATTTTCCTGATGGCTAACGATTTTGAACATTTTTTTCAT
This sequence comes from Ursus maritimus, assembly GCF_017311325.1. NCBI lineage: Eukaryota > Metazoa > Chordata > Mammalia > Carnivora > Ursidae > Ursus > Ursus maritimus. The sequence goes on from NW_024424230.1 coordinate 28,522,705, forward strand.
GTATCTGTTAGCCATTTGTATGTCATCGTTGGAAAAGTGTCTGTTCATATCTTCTGCCCATTTTTTGATTTGTTTGTTTCTTGCGTATTGAGTTTGAGAAGTTCTTTGTAGATCTTGGATACCAGTCTTTTATCTGTAGTGTCATTTGCAAATATATTCTCCCATTCCGTGGGCTGCCTCTTAGTTTTTTTGACTGTTTTCTTGGCTGTGCAGAAGCTTTTTATCTTGATGAAGTCCCACAAGTTCATTTTATCTTTTGTTTCTCTTGCCTTTGGAAATGTGTCATGAAAAAAGTTCCTGTGGCTGATGTCAAAGAGGTTGCTGCCTATGTTCTCCTCTAGGATTTTGATGGATTCCTGTCTCACATCGAGGTCTTTCATCCATTTGGAGTTTATCTTTGTGTATGGTGTGAGAGAGTGGTCAAGTTTCATTCTTTTGCATGTAGCTGTCCAATTTTCCCAGCACCATTTATCGAAGAGACTGTCTTTTTTCCACTGGATGTTTTTTTCTGCTTTATTAAAGATGAGTTTCCCAAAAAGCCAAGGGTCCATTTCTGGGTTCTCTATTCTGTTCCATTGGTCTATGTGTCTGTTTTTGTGCCAGTACCATGCTGTCTTTGTGATCACAGCTTTGTAGTATAGCTTGAAATCCGGCAACGTGATGCCCCAGATTTGTTTTTCCTTTTTAACAATTCCTTGGCGATTCAGGGCCTTTTCTGGTTCCACACATATATAAGGGCTGTTTATTCCAGTTCTTTGAAAAATGTCATTGGTATTTTCATTGGGATGGCATTGAAAGTGTAGATTGCTCTGGGTAGCATAGACATTTTAACTATGTTAATTCTTCTGATCCATGAGCATGGAATATTTTTCCATCTTTTTGTGTCTTCTTCAATGTCTTTCAAGAGTGATTTGTAATTTCTAGAATAGAGATCCTTTACGTCTCTGGTTAAGTTAATTCTGAGATAACGTATGATTTTTGGTGCTATTGTAAATGGAATGGATTCCCTAATTTCTCTTTCTTCAGTCTCATTGTTCGTGTATAGAAATGCAATTGATTTCTGAGCATTGACTTTGTATCCTGCCACATTACTGAATTGCTCTATAACTTCTAGTAGTAGTTAGTAGTGGATTCTTTTGGGTTTTCTATATAGTTAAGGTATTATTTTAAACAAACTGTCTATGAAGCATTGTTTATTATAAGCATGGGTCTATAGAGCATCTGTTGGTGTCCCTCTCACCCCTGTTAGGTTATCCCTTGAGGTGAAATTCACAGCATATTAACAATTGAAAGGACTTTAGAGATGATCTTGTCCTATCACTTTACAAAAAAACTGAAGTGAGTTGTTGGGTAATACTACAATTCCTAAGGGAGGAAAGCATGCTCATACATTTTAAACAAAACAAAAATGTTTTCTACTTAACCCTCTGCTAAAGCAGAAAATTCAATTAACCAGACTCTCTCTTTCCTTCCTAGGTTATTCCAGCTTTATTTACTTTAATTGAATATAAAATCATAGAACAAATCTCAGGAGATTTTTTTTTTTCTTGGCAAAAGACAGTAGTGTTGAAATGCATTATAGGTTGAAATGAATGAATAGTAGCTTGCTGGTGTGTGTATGAATGAGCCCAAGAACTTTCTGAACCTGCAAGTAGAATTGGTCATTGGAGAATTATGTGACTCTTTACATCACCAGCCCTCTATCTTTGTGGCACCAGAGGTCAGATTTGTCTTTTTTTTTTTTTTTTTTTTTAAACAGAAAATCCTCCTAGTCTTGTTCTTCTCTGGAGATATGAACAATTAACTTGTTTCAGTTTTAAGTAAGCTTGGTTACTCTGGATACTTCTATACCTCTGAAATAAAGAGCTCCAGAGAAGAATCTTTCAGGGAAGAAGTAGACAAGATTTTATCTCTAATATATAAGCACAACTTACAGTTTAGGATGGTTTGGGATATAAAAATTGATGCCAAGATTAAGAAGTTGTGGTCCATATATACAATGGAATATTACTCAGCTATCAGAAAGAACGAGTTCTCAACATTTGCTACAACATGGACAGCACTGGAGGAGATAATGCTAAGTGAAATAAGTCAAGCAGAGAAAGACAACTATCATATGATTTCTCTCATCTATGGAACATAAGAACTAGAATGATCAGTAGGGGAAGAAAGGGATAAAGAAAGGGGGGGTAATCAGAAGGGGGAATGAAACATGAGAGACTATGGACTATGAGAAACAAACTGAGGGCTTCAGAGGGGAGGGGGGTGGGGGAATGGGATAGGCCGGTGATGGGTAGTAAGGAGGGCACAAATTGCATGGTGCACTGGGTGTTATACACAACTAATGAATCATCGAGCCTTACATCGAAAACTGGGGATGTACTGTATGGTGACTAACATAATATAATAAAAAATCATTATAAAAAAAAATTGATGCCAAGGGGCATTCTTTATTATTTACGTGCATCCTAACTGTTAGAATTGGTTTGCATATACTCGTTTGGAAATATATCTGTTCTTCCTGCTCCAGAAAAATATATTTCACTTTAGTATATTTTATTGCTTAGCTAAAATGCTTTATAGATATCTATCCTTAGGTAGCAAAGTAGAAGAAGAGAAAGAACCTTGGAAATGGGAGGTTGTAGGTTTATATAACCCTAACTTCACTACTGGCTGAAAGTGCAACATTATGATTAGTAATACTAGAGATAATGGTATTATTTATTACCTTTATTAGGTATTATTAGGTGCTTACATGCCAATCACTTTACCAATTACCCTAAATGTATTACCTAATTAAATCCTCATAAAAATTGAAGAAGAAAGACACCGGCACTATCTTATTTGACCAAGAAGGTAAGTGATATGCCCTGGGTCAGAAACTCTCAAATAGCTGAGCAGGGATTTGAATCCAAGTCTGGCAGATCATAGAACCATCATGGGACACTGATGCTTCGATAATTTAGGGTAAGAGGGGAAGTAGGTAGAGTTTTGTTCAAAGAGTAAAACAGCTCTGTCAACAGCACCTTAATTCCACATGTACTCTGATTTTAGTGAGAGCTTACTCGCATACTTGTATATACATGTCAGTGGCCACAGATTGTGAAGCTTGGAAAAATGAGAACATCTCAGGAAGCCAACCTCCAAAGTCAAGATTTGGCATTTGGTATTTCTGACCAAACTACAGGATGTTTCAAACCTCCGTGCCAGACAACTCCCTTTTGACTGCACAGACTCTACAGCATAAATTAGTTCAGCAAGTTTCTGCATTAAATTACCCTGCACAGTTTGTCACTCCCAATTGCCTTGATTTTAATGGATACAGGGAAGAAATTCTATGCATTTGGTGGTATATCCTTAATTCTGGCTTAACAAGGCTGTTATTGGCACTCTTTGAGTAGGTAATTCAAACCCAGTTCCAGGTCTAGTGTCTCAGACAACACTATAGCAGGGTCATTCTCTCTGTGCAGAATTTGTTAAAAATGTCCATCTGTGAGGAATTTCTATTGCCCTCTTGGAAGCACAGGTAGCCTTGACTACCTCTGTGCTTGCTCGTTTCTTCTCTTGAATATTTATGCTTCTCTTGCCCATTGATTTTGAAAGAGAGGTATGGAAATTGATTGACAGCACCAGCAAATAGCTGATGGGAGAATCTGGCCTCTGAATGAGAATGAGTCACAAATGACAGAGCTGTGTCCAGTGTGACTAATGCATATGGAGTAAGGAAGCTCTGGGGTTTCCTCTATGCATACAACCTTCTGCAGTGTTGATATAAGCAGGCAGGAAGAAGTGCTTTCTTCACTGTGAGGACTCAAGGATGTTCCTCATTCTTAGTATTCAGTTGAATGCACTTTGTCAAACCTTTAATTTCAAGATGGAGTAACTCTATGGAACTCTCAGAGGCAGATTCAAGGGGGCATTTCCACCGTTGGGGTTGTTAGTGTGGATTAGAAGATTTGGCATGGCATCGTATGGAATGTGGTGATTAGAGGGCTTTATTTTCCATGAGGAACAAAGCGATCATTTCCTCCACTGAAAAGTCAGCTGCTATGCACCTATTTCTCCTTCACACCCTATCATTTTCTATAGGTTTGGGAAACACAAAGAACAATTATTTTTGCTTATTCTGTTGTGAATGTGGTATCCACAATGTGTGACAAGTGAAAAATTCAGTCTGTTTATTAGAAGCTTGTTTCATATTGGTACAAAACAAAAAAGCCTGGTGTGAGATTCCCCCCTGCCCCTCACAGATGAATACTAAATTGAAGAATCACAATATTCATAGAGTGTTTTTTCTACTTTCCAATCATTTTCACATGGTAAGCACTCCATAAATATTTGAATGGATGAATAAAAATACACATGTGCATTCATATATAAATTTGGATGCTCTGAGACTCCCAGGAGGTAAATTAAGTTAGGCAAGGTAAGCATTGCTTTCTCTACATATGGGTGAGGAATAAAGCACAGGTAGAAATGTCCACAGAAGGTCAGAGAGTTCAATAACAGAGCTGGGTTTCAGTTCTACAGTAACACACTGTAAGTGGAAGGGTTGAGGTATTTTTTAGCAGCACAGAGGAGCAGCCTAGGTGCTCTTAGGGGGAAACTTCACAATACTTAGAACTCCTACCTCTAAAAGCAGCCCTGAAAGAGATGAGAAACAGACAGGGGAGAGACAGACACCTGATGAACAGGAAGAAGGAGGTTCAGAGCAACAGGAGGGACAAGTCCCAGAGAAGAAAGGACAGAATGAGACGGTAGAGTTGCCAAATGACCCTGTCAGGGCTGGAGAAGGGACAGCTCCTGATCTGCCCCACTCTCAACCCAATGATGGGAACTCCCCACCCTCTCCTAGAACCATCAGCTCCACCAGCAGATTCCGTTTTATTAATTACTGGTCAGTGGAAGAGCGACCTCTATTATCCTTTATTTTGCCAAAGGATATGATTCCAGGAAGTTCTGTAACACAGAAAAGTGACAATGCCACTATCGGTACTTTTTTCCCCCCTTTAGGTAACTATATATTTTTTTTAATTTGGAAATTTGGGCAAACTTATCCTGTGTTATAGACAACTAGCTAGCTATTTCCTGCTACTTCATTGTGACCTGCTATCATTTCCATGCCTTACAGTCTTATTGTACTTCTCAGGAGAAAAAGAATTTGAGAATGAGGCTAAATTTTAGAGACTTCTACATTTTTTATTCTGCACCTTGAAAGCTATGTCCTCAATACATATAGTCACTCTTTTGAGTTCTCTTACTTTCTACCTACTGCTAAATAAATCACATGGGAACTCACATATCTGATCTGTAACAGGAATGGATTTATGAAAATTAGTTTCTGATCATCAGCCTCTCTGAAATCATAATTTCAGTCCCTGTTTCTGTGGAATCCATACTATCCACACTGGAGATGTGTAACTCCCCCTTCTTTCTATTCCAGGGACACATCTCTTACAGTGTGCTTTGTGGTTATGGTCACGCTAGAATAAATGGCATGTTCAAAATTCCTAATGAGGTCTAGGGATGACAACTTAAACACTGTTAAGTGTCCAAAAGTGTTTCTTAGAAAGTATTACCTGGATATAGCATGCAAGTCTCCAAGTTCATAGAGCACAGATTCTAAGACAAAACAAAAGAAAATCCTGCCTGTTGAGGACTGTGCTTTATTCATAAGTAGAATTCACACACAAGGTCAAGCTCTGAGAAGAATTCTGAAGGAGGCAAAATTGTTCCTTTCATCTTAACCTAGCAAAGTGGGAAAGGACACTTGTCTTTATGCTTATATCAGACTATTAATTTCAGAGCCTGACCCTAATGCTACTTAGGACAGAACAGTCAAACATAGCTGGGTAAGCAGATCTAGGTTATGAGAGTGTTTGTGGGAAGAGTTGACTGAAGAGTGTACAGTTGGAGTCAAGTTTCAATGGCCTTAGGGCTGATTAAGTCCATGGATCATACCTTGCCTTTCTCTGCTACCTGGTCTTGCGGGAAGACTATCTTACTACTTTCTGGACAACTACTTACAGATTTCTGCCATTGTTTTCATAAGCATCATACTGTCTAAAGAAGGAGGTCCTTAAAGTTTGAGCTCTCAGATTTAAATCCTAGTTCTGATACATTGTACCTGTGTCACATTGTATAAAATGCTTCATTTTCTTAAGTCTCCACTTTCTCATTTTTAACCTGAGGACAATAGCAGCTTCTTGTTGGATGGTCATGGTTATTACTATTACACACCAAGAATTTAAAAGATAGTGGTAGTTATGAGTAATCATGGTCATTATTATTGTTTTTTTCTCCTGGATTGGACCAACTCTATAGACAAACCAGAAAATTTCCTGGAAACCAGTTCTTGGTGATCTCCTCCTAAAGAAATATTCTGACAGCAGAATTTTTGGGGTTTTAAGTTCTTTCTCTTCTTTCTCCATAGGGAAGGGACCAGCCCTTACAGCTAAAGATTGTTAGCCTCTAGCAGTCAAACAACACAGCCTGGTTCTTTTGAATGTATATAGTAAGAATATCTAAGTTAACAGTCTGTGGCATTGTGAGTTGAGTACACGTTTCATTTCATGCAACCCAAACATTTATTGAGCTGCTTAATAGCTGTTTTTAAATTTAAAGAATTATTTCTTAGTATTTAGGTGTGAACCAAATAGCTTAAAGTCAGGTTTCCAATTAAATGAGGTTATCATCCTTTTCATACATGTTTTTTCATCCATTTGTGGATAGCACCACTGCCCTCATCCCTCCTTAATGAATCTAGTTATATAATCCCCCATCCCCCAGTCTCATTCTGAGGAACTGACTGGGATGGTTGTTTTTTTGGAGGGGATACAATTAATTTTACTTAGATATGCCTTGTCATTGTCCTCACATTTTAAGAGTGATCTCATTTCATTATCTTTCATTAACCCTGGCCTTGGCTCTTCATCCTAAAGAACACAATGTGAGTACAAAAGAGTTGGGATGAGTGAATCCAACATACAAATGTAGAGTCCAGGATGGAGTTGAATGTAGTATTGTTATTATTTTTGTTGTTATTCTAGCATTTTACTATTATTAGCTGCCCAGTATTGAACACTTACTATGCACCAGTCATCGTGCTAAGTATTTTAATTGTCCTCACAACTACCCTAAGTTAGGTTTTGCTCTAAGAAATCTGAATCTCCGAGAAGACACAAGGATAAGGACACGAGGATAATATGCCCAAAGTCACACAAAGCTTGGATCTGAACTGTGGCCTCAAACAAAAACAAAACATAACAAAACAACAACAAAAAGCCAACCCCCCCCCAAAAAAAAAACAAGTTCTTAATCAACTGTACTATAAGGTCAGAAATTGAGAAATTCTTAAATTCAAAATGCAGTAATGTTCTTTACACCTCCAATACTGATTTCTCCCATCTTGTCCCCTGTTCAGCACCCTCACAGTCTTGAATTCTAGAGAGAGAATGGGTTGCATGAAGGACAATACTGGGGGCAGAGAGGAGATGAAGGAAGAGAAACAGAAGGGCATGTAACACAGACAGTTCAAAGTTTCTGAGGTAAAAAGTGGGAAAATGTGACAACCCAATGATACCTTCTATGCTATTCCCTCCCTTGTGGCTTTTTCCTTTTTGCCTGAAACATTTCTGTGTCCTTCAATTCTTGAAGATTTTTAATCTCAATTTTTATAAACCAACTACCCACTATGAGTTTAACTGATAATAGCTTAAAAGGTTCTCTCTCCCTCAAGGGACATTTTCATTTTAATAGAGGACGCTTTGCAGACTAAAAATACTTTAGGATCAAAAGCAATGAATATTTTATGGTGGGTTTCTGGCACCAAGATAATTTGCAAGGAGGATATCTCTGGACTGATGGCCAGGATACACAGCTCTTTTTCTTATTATGTTCTTGGCCATATGGTTTGAAGCCCAGATCTTAACCAAAAGACTAACATTTGAAAAAAAAAGGAAGGAGGAAAAAAAAAAAAGAATGGAAAGGAAAGGTGGGGTCTGAAAAGATTTAGATTGAGTGGTCTGGCTTCCTTCCCTAGAGGTTCTCTAATATCCACAGCTAAACCACCCTATCCCCATTCTCAAGCTGAGCCCTGCACAAATATCTCAAACCAATCATACTTTTAACCAATCCTGGAATCCTGGCCTGGCCTGAAGCTCTGTGTTTCAGCACATCACAGATGACATACTGCTTGACCATGGGCTCTGGCCTCTCAGTATGTTACATGCATGCAAGTCTTATCTTTGGGAACCAGGTATATTTGAATTCCAGCTGAACCACTTATTAGTTGAGTGGACATTATTCTAACTTCAATTTCTTGATTACTATAATATGGACAATAGTCTAGGTATTATAAGGTTATCGGGGGAAATCAAAAACAATGATAGCAATTAGCCTAACTGTATACCACATATGGCGCCAGCCATTTTATAAGCAGCAGCTCCTTTAAAGAGGAGAGAATTTGGGTGCAGATAAATTGAAAAGCCTTCTCAGGTCATACAACTAGGAGGGGCTTCACTGTGACATGCCCAGATCTGTATAACTCCAGAGCCTATGCTGTTCACTCACAGCCTGGCATATAGTACAGACTTCATCAATGACAACTACTCTTCACGACCCAAGCCCCAGATTATTCCTGGAACCATGTCTGTCTATCTGGACATGTACTGAACTTGTACAATATTCATGTGCTATCCATGATGAAGCGCTCTGCTTCAAATCATCTGCCATTTCAGATCTCTGCCTACTATTGATGCCTGGCATTAGACATTCTTGATGCCCTACCTGCCTATACAAGCTTCCTCTTGCCACTAATTGTTTGGGACCTTTGTCACTCCCAACTGGTGTGATTCATCTTGGGTTTAGTTGATCCTGCTATTAAATATGCTTTATACTAAGCAAAGAGTAGCTCACATTCATCTAGCAGCTTCTATATCACCTTTATGGACAAACACAGAGTCATGCTCTGTGTACAACACAGAGTCAGAAATTGAAGATGTACAAGTATTCAGAGCATGGTCCCTTGTCTCTATGTCAAGATGGCAAGAAAACTAGAAGTCTCAATGAAAACCCAAATGATCACAGAGAATATCACAGAAGAGGTGGTGCATTATTTTGGATTTGAAGATGAATTTTTAGGCAAATGTAAAAAGTTATTAACTATAAAACTCATTTTCTCCCAGGTTTCAGCGGGAAAAGCTAGCAACCACCTGAGAAGAACATTATTGCCCAGCAAAGAATGCTTTTCTCCCTAAAGTTCTTTCCTGGAAAAGAAAACAAGTCGGTCAGATTCCCAAAGCCAAGTTTGGAGACAAGTACATAGACTTGGAAGCAGGACAGTTTTCAGAAGTTCCAAGAAGTTTTCACAGAAATGAATCTATTTTCTTTGAAACAAAACACAATCAACTGTTTTTTCAATGTACACAATAATATTCCAGACCTTGTAAATACTCTTGGATAATTAAATGAAGTGAACTAAACTGGTATTTAGACAAACAATATATTTTAATGAAAGCCTTCAAAGTAAAATTAAGCCAATGCACGGTTTCTTTGAATGAGCATGTATTAAGCTAAGCCAACACATACTTGCCTTTGCAGAAACTGATACTGGAGCAGATACAGTTATAATCAAAGCCAGAGCTTTTGCTTGATTTTTTTTTTTCATCCCAACCCATGCATCCTAATTAAAGCCATATGAATGAACTTCAGCTATTAATTTTACATAACCTGATATACATGCACTGCTGAATAAATCTAGGGTCCTTTAACCAAATTAGAGAAGTTAACTGTAACGGATATATTTGTTGGCTGAGGCCTAACATATAATTTACTTAAACCAATACTAGAATTGAAACCAATGTATCTGTATTTCAACCACATACATTTTCCCAGCATATGTGATTGTTACATAAATAGATACATATTCCTCTAGACCACTTCATATTCATGAAACCAATAAATTAACTGCATTCAGCAGATGTGACAGAATAATCACCCCTCCTTTCATTTCCGTTTTTTTCCTTTTTTTAAATATAAACTTTTAAAAATACTTTTATGAAACAGGTCAGCTAGGGAAACAGAAGAGAATGTATTATGAAGCAAAATTAATGAGGGCACTAATATCTGTTGGGAGTAACAAAATTAATGAGGGCACTAATATCTGTTGGGAGGAATGCAGAGCTGGGAGTTAGTGGTTACAGATTTTGTTCCAATTTTGCAACTTACTTGTGTGTTCTTGGATAAATCACTTAACTCATCTGGGCCTCATTTTTCTCATTTGTAAAAATGGAGATAATACTTCCTTAATCACACAAGGCTGTTATAAAAATGAAGATGAGATAAATGTGTAAACTTACTTTGAAGTGGTCATTTAATCATTACAGAGATAATAGATATTATTGTTACTGATAATTCTCATGTCCTCAGTTTCAACAAATGGTTGTCAGTGGCCAATGGCCAAATAAAATCATAACTTAGAAGTATTCATACCAAATTCCACTGAATGTTTTTCCTTTTTCTGTGACAGTCTCACACTAGAACAATATCCTGAATGGCCAGACAACTGCATTGGTATTTATTCCATATATTAAGCCTCATTACCCTTCTCCTTGGCCTCTTCAACCAACAAGAGTCTCACAGCCAAAAAGGAAGAACTGATGCTTGTTATCTATTATCAGTCACCCTTTATGTGATCCAAATACAGAAAGAAAATGTAGCAGGATTTTTTTTCCTGAGCAAGTAAGAAAATAAAGAGCATATATCTCAGCAAGCTCCGAATAAATGATGAGTGCATTCTTCAAGGGAGAGATAATGAGAAATGCCTCATCCATTTTGGACAATGCAGAATAAAAAGGAAATCGGTGTTGATCCTGCATGTACAGAATAACATCGGAATAACCTAATAGGAGTTTAATTGGAGACCTGGTTCCTCACAGATGACTGCTGATCACTCTCTGCAGATTTCAACCTAACTCTGCTACAGGAACTTTTCTACATTTCAATGGTTTCATAAGTTGAAAAATGAAGAGAGCTATTCAACACAGTCTATGAAACCTGAAAACTTGACAAATTTTTCTGTAGTGTTGTTCTCCTTTCTGGGCCTCTGAGAGAACTTCTCAATTAACAGTTGCCTTGGGCAACATTCCCATTGTCTACCCTGGTAACTTTCAAACTCTTGTTTTTTTACAAAAGAATTATGTTAAAAATACCTTTTACATTGTGACAATATACATGTTTATATGTACACATCTATGCAATAGAAAAAAGATATCTAGAAAAATTCTTATCATATGTGATGCCCCATGAATTTATTTGCTTTTGTATCATTGTGTAATCTTTCACTAAATATAATTGGTTGATGCTCAAGTGATATCATTCACAAATGAGAAGACATCCACAGTTTAAAGAACATTGGCTTAGACAAGAGTTCTTTCTTTGATGCACCTCTCAAGACTCCTGAAGGATAAGAGGTCTATGTATTCATATGGGCATGCTGACTGATAAGAGTTCTCTTGCTGTATTCCCAGGAATATTTGTTTTCAGACTTGTATTCTAAGAAGAGTTGAAGAATTATGGTCTTTAGGGCCAGATTTAACCAGGTTTCAAACCCATCCATTTGAGAAATGATTCATAAAATTTGAGCTTCAATTTCTTCATTTCCAAAGAAGGAAAAAAAAAGTCATGCCTACCTCATTGGTTATTGTGAGAATGTGATCATATGTTTATGAATGTGCAGGATTATAGGTGTTCCATAAATAATGGTTTCCTTCTTTCTCACCCCCTTTCCTTTTTTTCCTTCTTTCTTCCTTTCCTTCTTTAGAAAGCAGTGTTGTAGTTATAGAATTGAACATGAAATCGTTAGAATAGAAGGTATAATGCTCATATAGTGATTTAATCTGCCAAGAAGTAAAGCCAACTCTTCATGAATTAAAGACAGAAAGAAACAAAGGAAAATATTCTTAGCCACTGACCCAAGAAAAATCTTACTAGCAACTCTGGCAGAGAAAAGAGCAAATGAGATCTGTGGCTTTGGACTGCTACAATGCTGAGAAGTTATAGGATCTCCTGTTTGCTTTATATTTTATACTTGCTAGTCTTTCTAGCCTAGTGGGGCCTCAAAATGGGGATAAGTCCTGAGAACAATTATCTTTAAATCATACTAATCCAAGCAGCAGGATTCCCAGAGACTTTTAGCATGGGTTAGACCTAGGAAAACATGAGATATTTGTTTTCCTACAACACTTTTGTTTCTTCCTCTCTGCCTCTGTCCCTTCCAAGACTCCAGTGTTCTCTTGATGCCTGGAATTTAAAATGCCTGGAATCTTTAATCAGATTTTATTCACCCTTCATAGCAGGGTTCAAATTTATCTTTCTCACATCTCTAACCAAAATGACAATTTTTTTCAAAATTCTCCCTAAGTATAAAGAGCACCAAATATTTTGATTCAGTAAACTGAAAAGTAGCCCAAGGACTTGCCTTTTTACATATATATGAAATGAGTCACTATTTTAACAAGTTCTTCCAGGTTATTTTGTCTTTGACCAATACTTTGAGAATTTCTGCCTTATTGAAAGGGGTGCTTTACAAATGAAAGACAGTGGAAAAATATTTAGGTTTAAGAGTTTCCTTCCTTAAAATTGTACCAGAGAAAGGGCTGCTCACATTTTGCCTGAATTCCACCTTACTTTGAATTACCACCATTCCAATGTGGAGGATGAAATCAGGTCTGCACATTGTATAAAACCAGTAGGTATTTATATAGGAATTTGGGCAGAAGATATGAACAGACACTTCTCCAATGAAGACATACAAGTGGCTAACAGACACATGAAAAAATGTTCAAAATCATTAGCCATCAGGGAAATTCAAATCAAAACCACACTAAGATACCACCTTATGCCCGTTAGAATGGCAAAAATTGACAACGCAAGAAACAAAAATTGTTGGAGAGGATGTGGAGAAAGGGGATCCCTCCTACATTGTTGGTGGGAATGCAAGTTGGTACAGCCACTCTGGAAAACAGTGTGGAGGTCCCTTAAAAAGTTAAAAATTGAGCTACCCTATGATCCAGCCATTGCACTACTGGGTATTAACCCCAAAGATACAGACATAGTGAAGAGAAGGGCCATATGCACCCCAATGTTCATAGCAGCATTGTCCACAATAGCTAAATTCTGGAAGGAACCAAGATGCCCTTCAACAGATGACTGGATTAAGAAGATGTGGTCCATAGATACAATGGAATATTACTCAGCTATCAAAAAGAATGATTTCTCAACATTTGCTGCAACATGGATGGGACTGGAGGAGATAATGCTAAGTGAAATAAGTCAAGCAGAGAAAGACAATTATCATATGATTTCTCTCATCTATGGAACATAAGAACTAGGAAGATCGGTAGGAGAAGAAAGGGATAAAGAAGGGGGGCTACTGAAGGGGGAATGAAACATGAGAGACTATGGACTCTGAGAAACAAACTGAGGGCTTCAGAGGGGAGGGTGGTGGGGGAATGGGATAGGCTGGTGATGGGTAGTAAGGAGGGCACATATTGCATGGTGCACTGGGTGTTATACGCAACTAATGAATCATCGAACTTTACATCGGAAACCGGGGATGTACTGTATGGTGACTAACATAATATAATAAAAAAAATTACAAAAAAATACCAGTAGGTATTTATATAGGAATTTGTGTGTACCTCACAATACTTATGGATCATCATATGAAACTTGAATTTGATTCTCTAGTAACATCAACCAATAATATTCCAGGGATTTTGAGCCTTGATCGTTGAATCTTTCTAAATGAGAAAGCCAAAGTCTGAGAAAGGAAAAATATACAGAAAATCAAAGCAATTTCATATTTATTTTCTCATTTGTTTATTACAAACCAAAGTAGAAAGGGTATGCAACATGACATCTGACTACAGGTACAGATATTGAAACTCGGAATGTATTTGATATTTTTATAATAATACCTCTAGTCAATGACAGGAATTAGATCACTTGATGCTAACTTAAGGCTCTTTTGACTCCACTGTGCTTTATATAGCAGGGTAAAATGTGATCTTTTTTTTAAAAAAAGTTTTTGGGAGAGCAAGATTGATATATCCGATATCTGTTGCTTAGTGTCTTTCAACAACAGCTTAAGATTTTGTGGGTCAGCACTTAGATTGGACTCACTTGGGCTGTTTTCCAGTCATGGCTTGGCTCACTTGTGTTATAATCAGCTACTGGTCATCTAGTGGCTCTGCTTCTGGGTATGGGCTGACTCAGTCAGCTCCAAGGAAGCAAGTAGCCCACGTGCCTATTAGCAAATAGACTGGTCCAGGACTGTTTACATGGAAGCTTGACATCATTCCCAGCAAGACAGCCGAAGGTACAATACTTCACATTCTCAGGACTGGCACACATTCCTTTGGCCACATAAGTCACAAGGTAAGACTTGTGACAAGGAGTGGAGAAATAGGCAAGAAATGGAGAAATAGACTGCACCTCTTGGTGGAAGAAGGAAGTTACATTGCAGAGTGTAAAAGGAAGAATTGGGGCCATCTGTACAACCTACCACAGTTGATTTAAAAACGTTGAATTAACAAAACATACACACACAGCTATTTACCGTTTTTACATATATTTTCATTTATGTTTCTCTGTTTTCCTAATTTTTTCATATTGGAAAATAGCCAAAAATTTCAAAGTAAAAACTTAGAGTAAACAATCTTTGGGGATAACCTAAATAATGGTAATCCATAAAGTCCAAGAAAACTCTGGAGTTTGTCTAGAAAATCTTTCCAATTATGAGGGTGCTTATTATCCTCTATATTCACATGCGGGACTGTCAACTAAATAGACATTTTTGCACTGAAGAGTATTAAAGTGAGTACGGATGTGACGGTAAGGGTTGTGAAACTCCTGATGTGATTATGTGTAGAATAGATGGGTGAGGACTGGTAGATTTGTATCACGTCTCAGAATTAATTTAATCTCTAACTAATTAGAGATGTGCAAAAAAGGCTCGGAGATAGACTTGGATTTGATACTCCTGCCACTCGCAAGTTGGGTAATTTGCCTAACTTACTTTATAAAGCCTTAGTTTTTGCATCTACCAAATGAAAGTAAACTCTTACTTTACCATGTTGTTGTAGGATAAAATGAGATTATACAGGAAATGATTCTGTGACCTGTAAAGGCTGTAAAATAGAAGGTAATCAACTTCATCTTAAGTTATTCCAACAGTGTCAAAGAGCAGTATTTTTCTTTAGATCTTTGAGATCACGGCAAAATTATAGATGCAGATGATGGCAAAAATTATAGATGCAGATGGCAGCTTTTAAAATTGTTATTTTTGTATGTTTTGCTTGATGACCATATCAGTTTGTCTGCTTCCTGAAAATGGGTGTTTCATTTTCTTTAAACTCATTTTTGAACTAGTGTCTCAACCTAAAGACTTAGATTATACCTCTTTAATCGAGATTTACATAAATTGAATCATACTCTTCAAGGCAGAGTTCTAAAACATTTCCCTTTGTAGAGTTTCCTACAATTTCAGTCCCATAAGGGAAGTATGGAGGAATTAATTGGGTGGAAAGGAGTCCCAGCAGAGTCTTCAGATCAGAATCCCTCTTAAATTCCTCCTCTTAACAAATGTCAAAGCTCACAATCATTCTTTGCAACCACAATTAAGTAGACAAGACATCTAAGTTCTCTCTAGATGAGAGTTCAGGGAACAGATCTTTATCATGCTGGCTTCTACCCCGTAAGGAAGGGTTTCCTAAGGAATAGGAGCCCAATTTAAGTGTATTTTTTCATTAGCTTACACATTTCTCCAAAAGTTAATTTGGTGATTGATAGATAAGAGGTAGGCTTGAGAGCAAATTGATCAATACTAACAGCCTAATCTGACTCCAAGTTCTCTCATTTAATGTTTCACCATCAAATTCCCTAATAATTTTTCTTTATTCCTAATTCTCAGTTGAGCACTATGATGGGATAATGTCCACTCTTATGGCATTGGATTTGACTATACTTTGATTGATAACACTCTACCTCCCTTCTTATATTCCTTCCCTCCTCCCCTCACCCCCATTCCTGGATATTAAGTGTTTTCAGTGTGCCAGGTGTTGGAGTAGGGGAGGGAACACCAGTGACCAACAGAAAAAGTAACTGCATTTCAGGGTTTAGCATGTGGAGTTTGAACAATATTAAATAATTATTTAAATATATGATAAAAACTGATACGGGAGGTGGAGGAAAGGTACAAGGGACTATGTACGAATATACTAAGGGGAACTAATTTAAATGGGAAGTGAAGTCAGCCAAGACTTCTCTAAAGGGTCTGTGAGCAAAACCTAGAGAATGAGTAGGAGCTGGCTGGCAAACAGTTGCAGTTAAGTGGTTAATCAGAGGGAAGAGTATATGGGAAGAAGGAGATAAGAGAAACCACGTGCTGCAGGAATGTAGAAGGCAAGGAGCAAGGAAGGGTTGACACAGCATTCTGTCTGTCTGAACAAGATGGAACAATTGACAGAATGACAAGGAGATTAGAGCAGATTCTGACTTTGAAATATTATTCCTGGCTCATATTAGAAATGGTTTGGAGGAGGACAAGAATGGATTTAGGGACCAGTATTATGTCAGTCTGAGCAAGTGATGAAGCGAGGATGGTGGCTGAGAAGTCGGAGGGAACTGGATGAACTAAAAATCTACTTTAAATAGGAAACTGACATGACTTTTTGAAGTACTGGAATCCTAACGTGATTTTTCTTCAAGCCCTTTCTCTACTCATGATCTACAGTTTTAAGTTCTCTAGAGTTCATCTACTCCCACTGCTGTTATGTAAAATCACAATCACCTGCAGTGGTCTCTTTTCTTATCCCCCAGTATCCTAAACAAGAAGATCTAAGAATCTCCATGGAAGTGACTAATCTCTTAGCATTATACAACCCACGTAAGGTTTTTAAATTAGCAGTGATAATACCAAGACAATTCAATATTCAAAAAGGCAAGTGTCTTTTTTAAAATTATATTTTTTTCTGTCCTCGAGCGCTTAAAATTACAACTCCCAAGCTCTAAAACTTATCTCCTGTCAGTAGTAAAATGAGATTATATTAAGAAATGTTTAACCTTCCCACCATCCTCCCAGCCTTTAAAACTATGTGTTTATATAAGATTAAGCTTAAAAAAGTTAATTCCTCCTTGTGTATGGATTTAGTTTCCTCTTAGTCTAGTTTAAAAATCAAGAAAAGGCTTTCCACACCAGGTTTCATTACCAATAATGGTCATCTTCTGAAACACTATGTCCCTTTCCCTGGAGTTTCTTTCTTACACACAACTCCCAGAAAACTAGCCTAATATATTTGAAGATATAACCTCATATGAACACATACACACATACATTCCTGAATAGCCACAGCTGAAATTATTAAAAATAATTCATTTTCAGTTTGGTCCTCAATATGGCAAAGATTTTCCAGAGGAAACCTTCATGGGATGATTTCCTCAAAGACATGAATATAGAGATACTTTTACCTTCATTAGAGGTAAGATGATGTACTGAAGGCTTCCTTCAGCTCTGCAATGTTTATGCTTTCCCCCTACCCAAACCCATTTTTCCCCCAAACCCAAACCCCCTACCCTATCCATTTTTCTTTTGATTATATCTATGAATTACCACCCTTCAAGGGTCAACCTATCTCAATTCTTCCACACGGTTTCTCCACCAGTTTTTCTATAGTGTCAAATAATCTTCAATAATCGTTTAATGTGCTTAAATCCTCTTGCCAGTCCAAAAACACTCATTAAAGGCAAAAAAAAAAAATCTGTATCCTCACTATCTATATTCTGTACTGTATCCATCTATGTTCCTAAACACAGAGTAGGAAGTCTAACACTGAAGTGTTCACTTAATTAAAAAAAACAAATTTCAGGCACTTCCATATCCTTATTTAAATATAAATTCTTAGAGAAACACAAGGTATTAGTTTAATATTGCTGCTTTAAAAAATTACCAGAAATTTAGAGTCTTAAAACAACAAAAACTTATTACCTCACAGTTCCATAGGTCAGGAGTCTGGGTTGGTTCAGTTGAGTTCTGTGCTCTGAGTTTCATGAGGCTGAAATCAAAGTTGTGCCTGGCTAGGCAGACTCTAGGAGGAAACAAATTCCAAACTCATTTAGGCTTTTGGAAGAATTACAGCTCACAGTTTTTGTAGGATAGAGGCCCCTGTTTCCCTGCTGACGGTGGGAGGTCATGGTCAGTTTCTAGAAGTTCCCACTTTCCTTGATTCCTTAATTCATGGGTCCTCCATTTTCTAAGCCAGGAATGGCACATTAAATCTTTCTTTTGCTTCCAATGTCTCTGGCTTTCCTTTCTGCTGCTTCTCTCTTTGGCTTTTCCTCTTCTGTTGCATCTTGTTATCCCTCCTTTCCCCCGTCTTTAAAAGTGATAAGATTATATTGAGCCCACCTGGATAGGATACACTCTATTTTAGGGTCAGCCAATGCCAATTATTTCAGGTAATTTTGATGATGAGCTGGTTCTGGGAACCAACTTACCACATAATTGGTAAGAGCAGTAGTAAACAAGGGATGTATAGAAATAGCTGATGAAAGGCTGTAGTCAGAGGTAATGGCCATATACAGTGGAAAACATTAAATTGATTTTACCAAGTCAGTTTAAATTGACCATAAATACATTTACATCCCTATTCATATACTAAAAATATAGGAAAAATTAAACCTAAGAGAATTAAAGAAATATGGCTTTTTTTGGTCTTTTTTCTTTTCAGTATGATTGTCCTGAAGTTTCAGTCAGTTGGATACAACTTTCTGTATATCTGACCCCTAACTTCACCCAACAGACCTTAATTATAATTCTAGTCATTAGATTTGCTGAAAAATCACTGTACACAATCTTTATCCTGAAGCCTTCACAGTGGCTTGATGTGCTTGATTGGAGTTTGTATTTCAGCTGTTGACTTATACTTCCTTATTCAGCTGTTGACTTATACTTCCTTATACTCTTGTTCTGTTTATTTTTATATTTCTATAATATTCTCAGTTTCTATCCTTATTTATTTAGATCTTTAAACCAGTTCTACACTAACCAAGAAATGAGGAGAATTTAGATAGCAGATTAAAAGGCCACCTGTGTATACTAGGATTCCCCAGAGAAACAGAACCAAGAGGGTGTACATATAGGAAGACTTACTATAGGGAATGAGGCTATGATTATGGAGACTGACAAGTCCCAAGATCTTCAGTCAGCAAGCTGGGTAGAACCCATGGTGTAACGTCTCGTTTAAGTCTATAGGTCTGAGACCCAGGAAAGCTAATGGTGTAGTTCCAGTCCAAATGCTGGCAGGCTGGAGACCAGGGAAGAGTTTGAGTTTGAAAGTGGAAAAAAAAGTCCTCACTCAAAGTAGTCGGGCAGGAGAAAATTTTCCTTTATTCATAGGAGCATCAGACTTTTTGTTTTATTCAGGTCTTCAACTGATTGGATGGGGCCCACCTGCATTAGGGAGGGCAATCCACTTTACTCTTTCTACCCATTCAAATGTTGAGATCATCCAGAGATACTCACAGACACATTCAAAATACTGTTTGACCAAATGTTTGGGCAATCTGTGGCCCAGTCAAGTTGACAAATAAAATTAACCATTACACTGTGGTAGGCTGAATACAAGCCTCCAAAGATACTTACAACCTAATCTTTGGAGCTTGTGAATATTACCTTAAATAGAGACAGAGGTGATTTTAACAAAGAAGTGAATATGACCACTGAAGCAAGATATTGAGTTGCTAGCTTTAAAAATAGAGGAAGGGGCCAGGAGCCAGGAAATACAATGAATGCAGCTCTAGAAGCTGGAAAAGGAAGGGAAGTGGGATTCTCCTCTCAGAGCAAATGGAAGGAGCATAGCCCTGCCAATACCTTGATTTTAGCCCAATGAAACTGATTTTGGACTTCTGTCTTCCAGAACTATAAGAGAATAAATGTATGTTATTTTAAGCTGCCAAGTTTGTGGTAATTTATTAAAGCAGGGATGGGTAACTACTATCTTATAGAGAAGCATCAGAAAATCATATTATAAATGTTCTTTATTTTATGGAAATATCTTGTGTCATGGTCACTGCTCCACCCTCATCTCCTGCCAACCAATTCCTTCCTATCACAGGTCCATCTGGATGCCAGAGAAAGAAAAGGAAGGGGCTCTTTCTCCTGATGCTTGCATAGTTCAGTGATGCAGTCTCTATTAGGGAAAGAACATGTAACTTTATCTTATCTACCCCATTCAAATAATTTATATCATAATATTTTCATTGTTTTTCCCTTATAAATATACTCAATATTATTTAATTATATATATATTGGTTGAGGTCAGAACAGGAAACAATTTCAAATGGTCCATGCAACTATGCCAAAGGAACTACTTACAGAAATGTGAGTAGTAAGGGAATTTATAAGGAATACCATGGCACCCAGAGATTAGCAAAAAGTAGGAAGTTGGTGTCAAGACTGGGCAAGAAGAGAAGCTATTGCTACCATCACCTTGTGAGAGGTAGAGAGGAGGAAGATCTGCTGCCTGACGGGAGTTGTATATTGTGGAAAGACATGGCTGTTACCAGAAAACATGGTCCAGGAGAGGCAGAGAAAAAAGAAGACCTATGACAACCTATCTCCTTTCCTCCATCTGAGATCCTGCTGAGGACTTCTGTTGGCCAAACCCAACCAAAACCTAAAGGGCAAAGTAGCCATGGTGATGGGGTCTCTTGGGTCTCAAAAAGCAAAGAAGCATTTAAATATGCATCTGGTACAGTGAACAAAAGAGGATGAAATAACCATCAAACCATAGAAATACAAAATGATAGAATTAAAAGAACAACAAGTAAAATTGGGCCCAATTCCTTTTTTTATAGATGGGGACCCAGAGGGTCAGTGAGGTCTTGCCTAAGGCCCTGGTTAGAATTTATGCTACACAGATACAATGCAATTCTATTCTTAGTGTACCAGACATGCTGAATTACATCTATATATGAAGTTGTCTTAGCATCAATCTGATTTCTTACCACAAGTAGTTAAAACCTACCTTCATTTATCTCTTGGTCAATTACTCTTCTGAGACTACCAGAGACTTTGAGGTTTTTGAGGTATTTGGAATCAATGGGATGGTGTTTTATTGAATTATGCTATGGGCTCTCAAGCTGGCATCTAAATTCTTCACTAAGACTGTGAAGAGAGAAGCGCAGTCCAGGCAGAGTTTTGTAGACATGTTCATTAGAGACCAAGCCACTCTGCTCACTAAGGATTATACCAAGACACAAAGATGCCAGGTATGGTATGCTAGAAACTCAGATTAACCTAACCCTCAATAATTGGATGATTTGGAAAGCTTTGCTTTATACTGATGCCCAAAGCATTAAAGTTTCTGAAAGTTTAGCAAATCATAGGCTTCATTTATCTGAAATATATTCAGATATCCTGGCAGAAAAAAATAAAATAGAAAGCTGGATCCAGCAGATGTGAGGATTCAAACTAACTGATCCCTTCTCATCAAATGCGGATGCTTTTTGATCCACATCAGAGTTCAGGTCTAATCACCTTAACAGCTCATTGCCTTGCCCTTCTTGAAATGAGGGAAAGCAGGTGTTTCACAAGACACTAAGAGGCCTTCTTCTGTCTGTTCAATGCTGTTATAGTTTGAAGAGTATGCAGACAGTATTTAAGTCAAGGCTACCCCTTGGGGCAGTTCAACAAGGCATAATGACATTATGAGACCAGTGTTTTAGAATCTGTGCTTGTAAGGACGGTCTCAAGAATGGAAGGCTGTAAAGTAATCAGTAGCTTCAAGACAGAGTAAATTTTTGCACTGTTTTAGAAGCTGCAGAAGGCCTGAGAAGCCAGAGTGGAGCAGAGGACATTAAGAGGGTGAGGAAAGGTGTGGGAGTGAGAAAGAGCAGGCGGGGCTGTGACTTCAGAGGTGAGAATCAATGGATAGATGACCAGGAGGGAAAGACCCAATATGCTTAGTAAGAGTTTTTAGAAGTGAAATGGCAGGAAATAAGGTTAAATGAAAATTTATGATTTTGGTAGTGACATGACAAAAGCCCTGTTAATGGAGATTAGTCCACCAACTGTTTTCTGAAATGACTCTAGAAGAGAGCACCAGAAGGGAGGAAGGCCAGCTGGGAACCTATTACAGTATACCTCTCCCTCACAAAAAGAAACTGTTAACATTTAAGAACATGTATGTTTTTAACATCAATTTTATATCACATATGAACTCATTTTATTTCAAAGGCCGCAGAAGGCTCTATGAGTCGTAAGCCCGCCGTATTAAACACACACACTCTTCTCCAACGCTTGGTCAAAGAGCAATCTAGATAAATAAGAGGGTCTTCATAAATAGCCTTCAGCCTCCTCATTTTGTTCCCTCTTCTTCTAGGGGTTCCCTCACTATGATTTCTATTGCGACCTTCTAGAACACTCTTGAGGAAGACATTGCTCCTGTTCTTGCTTTAAAACTCTAGTTTGAGGGGCACCTGGGTGATCAGTCAGTTGGGCACCAACTCTTGATTTCAGCTCAGGTCACGATCTCAGGATCTTGGGATCAAGCCCTATGTCAGGCTCTGTGCTCAGCAGGGAGTCTGCTTGAAGATTATCTCTCCCCCCCACTGTCCCCCCACTCAAGCTCTCATTCTCTCTCTAAAATAAATAAATAAATCTTAAAAAAGAACACAACCTCTAGGTTGAGCAGGAACATGTGCCCCTTGCTATGTTTCTACGATTACAATTAAAATGAGCCCCAGGATTAGAAAGGTGGGAAAAAACATAAATATAAACTTGATTCAATACCAAGAATAATAGAAAGAAGACAATTACCCACAGGCAGTCAAGCTTGAAAAGTGAAGGTTTCTAATACTAAGGTAACTGAAACCTTGTCTCAGGGTTGGTACAATGTCTTGGCATCTCTAGTTCCTTGCTTGTCAGCTTTTCCCCGACCATCTTTCTTCATACTGTGAGTGCTTTCTTACATTTTTCTAACAAACCAAAGGTCATCAAAAACCAAAAGTGACCAAAACTTATAGGTCACTGATATACTTCACTTAGTTTCGGTATCTTATCTGAAGTTCAGTGTTACACTTTTTCATTTATCAGAACTGTGTTACTTGATACAAGAAATGCTCTGCCTATTTTTTGGCTCTGACAGTTCATGGGAATCTCCTCTTATCCCATACAAGAAAGAAACCATGCTCCTGGAAGTCCTAACAAATCTATGCTTTTCAAAAACTTAACAAACATAACATACATGGAAATAAAATGAGTATTTAGAGAGTAACTCAAAGGTTTTTATAACGTGTACTCTAGTTATTATGTTGACAAATCCAGAGTCTAATAGAGTTGGTGGAACCACTGATCAACTGATCCTGCCTGCACAAAATTGTAAGTTTCTTAATGTGGTTGTTAATATGGGCAGTTTAGAGAAAAAAAATTGTTAAAGCATCATGAATGCAATTTGGATGTCTCTTCTAGAAGTATGTCAAAATAAATAAACTACCATGTGTTGTGTCCAATATTATGATAGGTAAGGAGGGGGAAATGGAAATAAAAAAAAGTTGAATCTTTAAAGAGTTTGCTAGCTAGAGAGGGCAATAAAATAAATATTCATGGAATAATTAAAACAAATACAGAACTGAATATGGCTGAATGGATGACATGGCAGGAGTCTGAAGAAAGAGTAATTATCAGAGAGAGAGAGAGAGAGAATATTAAATGTTTTTGAAAAGTACTTTTTAAAAAAACATACTTTTAAGAAGAATCCCTACACTTCACTTATCTCTGGGCATTATATCATATCAACTTAAGAGACCTCAGATTTTTCACAGGATTGAAGCATTTATCACAGTGCTTTGAAGTGAATTGGAAAGATATCTGTTGATCCATTCTTCCAGACTAACCCACTCAGCTGGTAGTGGGTACAGATAATTAATATATATTGAGGATCTTTTAGGTACTGTACATACTAAAGTATAAAGAAAAAGAAGGGCCACAGCTTCTGTTTTTAGTTGTCTGATGATTCTATTCACAGGGTATAAAAACTCACAGGTTAGTGTATGACTAAATAAGACATGACATATGAATGCACTTTACAAATGTAAAATATACAAATTCTAGAATTATAAATCTTCAATTGGGTTCTGGAGACTCATTCTTTTTAGGTCAGTGGGTGAGAGAATTCCCTAGACTTACCATTTCATTAACAGGAGGAAAGGAACAGTTTTATTCTCATTTGCTTGGCATATACCAGGAGCTCAATACATGTTTGATAATATTCTTTGCATTGGAGTTCACTGATAGTGGTGAGAAAGGTTTCTTGAAAGTCTTTCAACACTTGATTTTAGCAGGCCTTGGGAGATGAATAGCATTTAGATTTGTGGAAGTTGGGGGTGGGACATCATGGGAAAGAACACAGCATGGTGTGTGAATTGTATGGAATAGTAAGGTGGGGAAGACAGTTTGTCCTAGGAAGTAACAAAGACACTCATTAAACATTTATAGAAATATTTATTATACTAACTTGGGACGGGTCTAGAGAAGTAGAATATAAGACGGCAAAGTGACTAGAGATTAGCGTTGTCTACTGTCCCTGACCCAATTTGTTCAATGTTTGGCTTTCTGATGCTCCACACCCTCTCCTGTCTCCATTTTATTTTTGGCAAGCCTCTACGGGGAAGGGTCATCCCTGCCAGTGGGTTGGTACCAAGCTGAGATTCCTTCAGTCTTATTTCCAATGACTCTGTCATTCCCTCCAGCCAATTTTCCTTTTGATTTTAAAGTCACTGGTTTCCTTCCCAGGACTTCCCACATCTTAGCTGAAGGGCTCTGGCAACTTGATTTGGATTCAGCCTTGAATTCCTCCCCTCTTTTCTCACAGTGAGTTTACTGCCAGAGATGTGCTGGGAGTGAGCCAAGTCCTCTTGGACTGGTGCATTGCCTTGCTGCCAAAGAAACCTGCTCAAAGTCATCTTCTCCTGCAGGCAACTGGCCCTCCCCTGGAAGGGTGTTATGTTCCATTCATGCTCCCTGTTTTATCCAGCTGTCACACATCCAGACACTTCCATTCAGACAGGTACATTTTTCTAAGGGAGTATTGAGTGGAGAACAGGAAGCCTAGTAAGTGAGTCATTTGTTCTACGAGTCTCTCCCAGGCACATAGGTGCCTACTTTGCATAGCTTAGACCAAAAGAACATATTCTTTTGAGGTGAGCAGGCAGGATTTGTGACTTATAAATATGAACTGCTTCTGTTCCTAAACTGGGGCCCTCAAAAGCTACCCCAGGTCTGGATTTTTCTGTTATTATGACCTCATTCCCTCTGAATCTTACCATTTTCTAGTTATCCAAAATTGAATGAACCATTTCACCTTTCTCAATGCAGATAAAATTTGCACCCTCTCCTTCATAGGGCTGTTAGGAGTATGAAATGTGTTACCAGAGGCTAAAGTTCTCTGCAAACTATGAAAAGCTCTATGTTGATAGCTTTTTCAATGTAAATGCTACAGAGTTAGTAAGAGAAAGACAATTATCATATGGTTTCACTCATCTATGGAACATAAGAAATAGGAAGATCGGTAGAAGAAAGGGAAGAAGAAAGGGGGGATAAACAGAAGGGGGAATGAACCATGAGAGACTATGGACTCTGGGAAACAAACTGAGGGCTTCAGAGGGGAGGGGAGTGGGGGAATGGGATAGGCTGGTGATGGGTATTAAGGAGGGCATGTATTGCATGGTGCACTGGGTGTTATACGCAAGTAATGAATCATGGAACTTTACATCAAAAACTAGGGATGTACTGTATGGTGACTAACATAATATAATAAAAACTTATTATAAAAGAAAGAAGATCATAGGGGAAGGGAGGGAAAACTGAAGGGTAAGTAATCAGAGAGGGAAACAAACCATGAGAGATTCTTAAATAGAGGAAACAAACAGGGTTGCTGGAGAGGAGGTGGGTGGAGGAATGGGGTAATTGAGTGATGGGCATTGAAGAGGGCATGTGATATGATGAGCGCTGGGTGTTATATGCAATAGATGAATTATTGAACTCCATATCTGAAACTAATGATGTACTATATGTTGGCTAATTGAATTTAAATTTTTAAAAATGAAAAGAAAAGAAAGAAAAGAGAATCCCATCTGAAGACAAAGACAGAGATGACACTGATGCTGTTACAAACCAAGGAATCAACATAGACCCGCCAGAAGTTAGGAGAGAGACACGGGATGTTTTCTCCCCCAGAGTCTGCAAGAAACCCACTCTGCCAACACCTTGATTTCTGACTTCTAATCTCAAAGATTTTGCAATAATATATTCCTTTCATTTTAAACCAAAAAAAAAAAAGTAACATAATACACACATTGCATCACTTATTTGACATTAAAAACTTCAAGTGCAGAATAATGTTAGTTTACAAGATCCCTGGGGTTTTTTTTTCCTCTAGCACTAATATTTAATAATTGTATGAGTGGTTTTTTTTCTTCCGTAGAGAGAGAGGGCATGTTCATAATTAATTGTGTGATTCAGGATTTGCCTTGATTATCCTGATTTCTCCACCTCAACACTGACTTTACTGACAGCCCCAGAAAAGATTCACATTTGTTGAATACCTACTCTGTGAAGCATTATGTTCATGCTATGAGCACCACAGTGAACAAGGCACATCTAGCCCCTTCCCTCAAACATCAGTGTGATCAATTCTCGGAAATTCTGTTGTAATCTTCTAAATGTACTCTTTTACCTGGATTACGTCCAACATCTAGCAAGGTTCTATATACAGTGCAGATATAACTGAGCAATGAATCAGTTGACTGATCTGACATCTTTGCAAATGTCAGACTCTTCACGGTAGGCCAGGCTTCTCAGACATATGAACCTGGGGAGAAAATGGGTAGAGGTGAGTACAGATTATATGTAGATTAAGTAGTGGTTTAATTGTGTTATGGTTAAGTTTGAATGTGGAGCTAATTAGTTTGTATGACAGTAGAATATAGAAACTATATTATAGCTTCACATTTATTTTTATGAAATCAGCAGCCAAGGAAGCCCACTGAAATGAATAGAAACTAATTGAAAGTAATAGGGAATTACCTGAACATATACTGCCAGTAAATTAAATTAATTGAAGGTAATTGATAGTGACTGAAATTAATAAAAGTAATGGAAACAAATTATACTTAATTGAAATTTATTGAAATTGAATTAAACTCAATAACTCAAAGTCTATTAAATTTAATAGATTCTAATTGATATTAATTATAGACAATGCTTAATAATAACAGACCATTCTTAAAGGCTTCCAACTGCATTTGCACCATACTATTGTCTTCAATATGTAAAAATAAATTCTAAGGAGAAAAAAAGGCATTCACAGGAAAAAAATACTGCTTTGGAATTTTAGATTTCTCTATGGAGTAGCTGAATTAGAATTTGATGCTGATAAGAGAGTCTTCCCTGAAGACTTGGGCAGATAAAAATGGTTTTACTTCTTTCAGGGAGGAGACTTTTATTAGAGTTTAATGAGAACATTTTACCTGTTAAAACATTAGCTTTGATTTGATGAACACTTCTGTAGTAGATGTTGTATGGAACATCTGCCATCTTTATACCTGTGTTGTCAGATTCTTTTATGGTTTTTTTTTCTTTTTTCTCTTTCTTGCCCTCAGTTACAAAGGATTCAAAATCCCTAGGGTTTTGTCATAGACTTGTGTTGGAGGATCCAAGGACTTGCATTTTCAGCTACTTCTTCTTCCACTTTGGGCATCTGGGGAAAAAGATCCCATGCTGGAGCTCCTGTTGTGGAATTGTATTAGCTGGTTCCTTCCACTTCAGTGACAGTGACAGTGCACGCATGCATTTGGTGATGTTCCCATACTTCACGCTTTTACCAACCTTGCTGTTTACTGAATAGCATTGTTTGGGGAAAAAGTAATTTTCTCTTAAAAGAAATGCATCAAATGTATTTTATATGAAATATTTATTAAAATGGTTAGAGAACTATAGATGAGGTTCACTGTGTGGAGTGGAAATAAATGCCAAATCATTCAGCTTATACCAGGTGAAGCCCAAGATTTTCAGTATGTAAATCGGTTATTCGCCTTCCAGCTATGTATCAGAAACATCTGTGTGACATACTGAAAATGCTCCATTCAGTGGAAAGGGCCCAGGGAGCAGTATTTTTTTTTTTTTCAAATCCCCAGGTGTTTACAAGGCAGAATCAGGGAGAACTACTAGGCTAAATGTGGAAGGTTTGCCTTAGGTTTCTGCCTTTTTTTACTCTTTCCCATATTTGTTTCTCAATTCTGGGCCCTCTGGCCAATTCTTCATTCTTATTTGTTTTTAAATTGCTTATAGACACTTGATTCATTTTTTTGTCTGTTTCAAATTTTTATTTAAATTCTAGTTAGTTAACATACAATGTAATCTTGGTTTTAGGAGTAGAATTTGTGATTCATCACTTACATATAAAACCAGTGCTCATCACAAATGCCCTCTTTAATACTCATCACCATTTAGCCCATCCCTCACCCACCTCCCTCCATCAACCCTCAGTTTGTTCTCTATAGTTAAGTCTCTTATGGTTTGCTTCCCTCTCTCTTTTATTTCTTCTCTTTATGTTCATCTGTTTTGTTTCTTAAATTCCACAAACGTGTAAATACCATATGGTATTGGTCTTTCTCTGATTTAGCATAATACCCTCTAGTTCCACCCATGTCATTGCAAATGGCAAGATTTCATTCTTTTAGATGACTGAGTAATATCCCATCATATGTACACCATATCTTCTTTATCCATCATCAGTCGATGGGCGTTTGGGCTCTTTCTATGGTTTGGGTATTGTTGATAATGCTGCTATAAACACTGGGGTGCATGTGCCCCTTCAAATCTGTACTTTTTTATCCTTTGGGTAAATACCTAGTAGTGCAATTGCTGGGTTGTAGGGTAGCTCTATTTTTAACTTTTTGAGGAACCTCCAAACTGTTTTCCAGAGTGGCTGCATCGGTTTGAATTCCCATCAACAGTGTAAGAGGGGTCCCCTTTCTCCTGCATCCTTATTACCATCTGTTGTTTCCTGAGCTATTAATTTTAACCATTCTGACTTGTGTGAGGTGGTATCTCATTGTGGCTTTGGTTTGTATTTCCCTGATGTTGAGTGATGTGGAGCATCTTTTCATGTGTCTATTGGCCATCTGGATGTCTTCTTTGGAAAAATGTCTAAAGTCTTCTGCCCATTTCTTAACTGGATTATTTGTTTTTGTGGTATTGATTTGTATAAGTTCTTTCTATTTTGGATACTAACCCTTTATCACATATGTCACTTGCAAATAACTTCTTCCATCTGTAGTCTGTGTTTTAGCTTTGTTGATTGTTTCCTTTACTACGCAGAAGCTTTTAACCTTGATGAAGTCCCATTGGTTCATTTTTGCTTTTTTTCCCCTTGTCTCTGGAGGCATGTCTAGTAAGAAGTTGCTCTGACCAAGGTCAAAGAGGTTGTTGCCTGTGTTCTCCTCTAGGATTTTGATGGTCTCCTCTCTCACATTTAGGACTTTCATCAATTTTGAATTTCTTTGGGTATTGTGTAAGAAAGTAGTCCAGTTTCATTCTTTTGCACATTGCTGTCCAGTTTTCCCAACACCATTTGTTGAAGAGACTATCTTTTTTCCTGCTTTGCTGATTAGTTGACCATATAGTTGTGGATCTGACACTTGATTCATCTTAAAGGAAAAGAGGCTCATAAAAATCTAGAATAAGATTACTTTCAAAGGAAACTGAATACAGATCCAAATTGCATGAGAATTTTAGTCATGAGTAAGTGGGATAGGATAGAGTCCTGGTCAGACATACAGTGACTTCACTGGCTGCAGGATTCCTTCGCACCCACACTTCACTGCAACCCATTCTGAATGGAAGGAGCCCATGCATACAGGAAGTCACAATGGCTCCTTGGTAGGCATTTGTAATACCATTTTTCTTCTGGTAGGGAAATGCCAGCATATATTCTAATAATATATGTGTATGATTTAACCAGTATCTCTGGGTTTTCTAAAAATCACAAATGTTCAAAATCTCTCACTCTCCAGTACCAATGTACACATTTTAAATAAACAATTCATTAAGACATTGGGTACAAAGTCATAACAGGAATTGTGTCTGGGCATCTGTTTAAACATTCAGCCCTAGAGATGTGGTCTAATCTTTACCTGGTACAATTACAATGAAAACTTTACACTCCATTACCAATACCTAATTTTGCATATATATTTAACAAAGCAAAAGAAGAAACCCCCAAATTAAAAGAAATTTAATTAATAAACTAAGCCAAATGCTAATAAATGTAACAAAAATATTCAAATCTTTAAAAATCACATGAATGGATACCAGAAATCTTCCTTGATGTTTATATCACAATGAGATTTCTGTACTTTCTCCTCTCTCATATCATCTCTCAGGGGGTAAAGAAGAAGGATGACTGGATGTATTTCCTATCCGCTTAGAAGAAATTCAGAAAATTCTTTTCTGGCTCTTGAGTCTTTAAGGAGTATTATCCTAGAGGGGACTAGATTTTGGATTGTACTTTCAGAGCACTCTGGCTTCTGGAAGCATGGAATTGCCTAACTTCTAGTGCTCCTCCTTGTGGGGAAAAAGACTGAGCTGCTGGAGGTTGCAGAGAAACAAAATTAGGCCTGATAGAGACATTGATATTTGGTTTACTGCTGTATTTAACTCTCACTATTTATCAGGCTATTATTTACAAAGAGGGAAAATTTTAGCTTATTTTGACATATATTATGTTTTTAGCCATTTTTTAATCAAGCAATTTATGTGATATTTGTGTTCCTTGATTATTGTCCTATTATTTGTGTACTTGTAACCTTAATTATAGTAAGTCTTTAGAGACTTTATTGTATTCCAAAATATTGCATGTTAATTTAATTAATTCCATTTACATAAAGAATGTTCAAAAATTTAGTTAGTTTTGTTTTAGCTTTAATTTGAGATAATCTAGGACTATCTTCTGCCCTTCTTTCCCATTATCCTTGTTAACAAAGAGTTGGAATGCTGGCTAAGTAGATAGATAGATGGCATGGATAGATAGATGATAGATAGATGATAGATAGATAGATAGATAGATAGATAGATAGATAGATAGATGATAGATAGATAGATAGATAGGCAGATTTTCAAAAAACTAAAGAGATGCGTTAATCCCTGAGAGCTCCAAATAACAAACATTTCAATGAAATTTAAGAATGTTAGCATGGGTTTCTGTTTAACATAGCACAGGTAACTAGTTAACTGGATCATCTGCACTCTCACAACAATTAAAATTTTTGGATGAACTGCTTATCCATGAGCTGGCTAAAAAGTAAGAAACTTCTAGGAACCCACAAAAAAGTAAGTATTGCAAATCTGAAAGAGTGAGGCACTTGCTTAACATGAACCCTGGTGCAAGTGAGCTTTGGTCTGTTCCGTGGAGCTCTGCAGACAAAGGCTAAGCACAACGAGTAGGGGTATAACAGAAGATCCCTGTATTAAGCTGAGACCACCAGTGGCCACATCCTCATTGTAAGGGTGAACAGGAAATAAATCTTAGAAGTAAGCATCTTCATATTTCTCACAAAACTTAGCAGTTTGCCTTACATATTATGAATACTTAATATATTTTTGGAATGATCATTTCTCTTATTACTGCTTACAGAATGTAGGTTGTTTTTCCCCTCTAAATACAGCCTATTAAGTATCCTAATATACCTGGAAATGTGTATAGTCATGTAATCATGATTAAAGATCTCTTACTGGAAACTGAAGGGGAGAAAATAATTTATCCCTCAGAGTTCTCTTTTTAGAAATTAAGCTTGCAAAAAAACCAAAACAAACCAAAACAAAACAAAACTGTGATATAGACTCAAGTTACCCATTTATTTATTCAGTAATCCAAGGATGTCAAATCCAGCTAGATTTCTTTGTTCAACATTTTTTATAAAACCATTGCCCTGGGATGGCCATCCTTTCCTGAGAGTTAGCCCCACTGTTTCAATTAAGTATTATGATCTGAATTCTGTACCACAGATATCCTGGAAGTTTTTGTCTAGATTGGCAGTCACTATTCAATCACCACAGCATGTTTTGGGCTTTCATTTCCCTTTCTTCAGCAAGTGACAATGTTGACATTCCATCCCCTTCTTAAACCCTCTTCTCATTGCAGTAGGGCAATCCTGGTTCTAATTACCCCTTTCAAAATATCCTCCATCCCAACTCTGTCCTAAATTCTTCTTTGGCCTCTAAAATGGGGAATCAATCATTTCAAGGCCTTTACGGACCTTTATCCCAGTCTCATTTACAGTATTTAGCATGATATACATAGCAGCACATATTCTTCATTCAATGCATAAATGAAAAAGTACCTTTTCTAGCCCCTAATATGAGGGTCCACAGTTAATTTTACACCATTTATTGACCTTTGCATCTGACTCTATTGTGCAGAAATCCATCATTAAAAAATATAGTCCCAGTAATGCAACCTATGGCACATTCCTGAGTTGTCTTCGTTGTAAATTCTCAGAATTTGTAGCTGGTTTGTGATTCCCTTTTTTAATAATCCTGGTAGTGCACAGTAAACTTTCAGTTTTTATGTCATCCACTCATCAGAAAGTGGAGGCTTAGGACCATGACACACAACTATATTTACTTGTGTGATGATACTATTAACCTGTTTTAAATGAAATGTCATACTGAAGTCAAAACTATATATTTTCCTATTATCTACCAATTTTGTAAATTGTGATAAGAGGAAATATAATTATCTCTCTCTATGAAGTCTGGTTCTCCATTCCCTCACTATAAAATTGAGTGTAGATTCCCCCGTTGTGTCTTTTACATATGTTTATCACACACCTGAAACAATTTAGTTCCCTTCTTAATTTGCACATTTGTTCTTCAACAAAAAAGCAGTACATGTTATATGTGGTTAAAATATGAGTTCCAGATCCACGTGGGTCAGTTCAAAGTCCCATCTTTGACTTGTGGGTTGTGCAACCTTGAACACATTACTTCAACTCTCTCCACCTCCATTTCTTCACCTTTGAAATAAAGATAATACCTATGGCATAGACTTGTGAAGACTAGATGAATTTATTCACGTAAAGAATTTGACATGCAGTGAGAACTAAAAATAAAAGAGAAATAAATAGGATGTTGATCTTCTTAAGGGCAAGGGCAATGTCTAATTTCCTACTGTGTTCTCAGCACCTAATTCAATACCCAAATACACCAGAAATGAGATCTCATCACAGCTGAAACTCTTCAATCACAGAGATTTAATGAGTCTCCCTTGTTCATGATTCCTTGTGCTCCAATTTCTTTCTTTTTTCACTGCTCAATGAACCCATACTTTATACATAACAGATTAGTATGATTCTGAGTGATATCGCATGAGGCCAAATCCACATGATACCTGAATCTCGATGACACTTAAATAAGTCAACTCAATAAAACTACTGAATTTTTATGTGATTTTAGACATTGAAATTTTATAAAGTATTCCAAACAAAAATAATATACTAAAACATTTACCTTCTTGTTAGATGTGTTGGTGTCACAGAACATGTCTCCAGAAGCCATCAGTCAACAACCAGATATTTCTGTCTATCCAGATGTTTTGAATTATTTGATTGAAAGCCTGTGTTTAACAGAATTTCCATTTTTTATCTGAATATTTTTTGTTACAGAAGGTTCTAGCTTTTGCTGAATAAAATACTTTGTGATAAGGTTCAAAAGTTAATTCCAATAATTTATCTTGGGTTTTATTATTCTATCTTGAATCTCTGAAGAATATTCTTCAGAAAATAACCTTGATGCAAATTTTTAGAAATATTTATTTTCAATTCTTATAGATCAGAAAATTCTTAAATTGGTTTAGTTATAAAAGACTTGTTTGAGTTCTCCCAGAGCATTCAGGATGTAAATGTGACTCCAGGCTGGTTGACATTTGCTTTACTAATTCTTTACTTTTCTTTCAGCCTGGAAATTCAATTTAACCACAACTAAAACACGGTTTCCTCAGATTTGGTGGGATAACTTAAAAACACCTCTTTGTTTTCCATTTTGGTGCCACCAGGCAAGAAATGTCACTAGCAGCCTGACTGATGAGTCCACACTTTACCAGCTAGCAAGAGAATAGAAAGCCTGATACACTGAGCCAGCTAGAAATTAGTAGCTCCATCAAACCACTTTTTTAACATTTAAAGCATGCTAAAATTCTAATGCATTTCTGAGCCCAATCTGGCTTTACAAAATGACTTAGAGTGGCCTACTTGCTTTCTGAAGAGACAGGTTAACTTCCACGAATAGTTCAGCTCATTTGAAACTGCTGTTCAAATATTCTAAACTGCCACATCACATCCTCATATGAAATACACTTTTGCCCTTTCCTATAAATTTTGTAGAGCAGAATACAACATTATTCATTGGGTTTCTCTCTTTCTCCCTTTCTCTCTCTCTTCTTGAGATAATCACATCCTTAGGGCATTATAAGGGAAGACATGTATCCAAGCTCCTATAATCCCCAGGAGTGTGATTGCCTTCTGGTAATTATATCCTCCTTCCAAGATGTCTCATACTACTATTATGGTGCCTTATTGCTCAAATACGACAGAGATATCTGATAATGTAATTACTTCACCTTATCATGCTTTAATAAATAATGTAGGAAGGATGGCTTCTGCAGCGAGCTTGTCTAAAGAGGCTAAGCATCCAAAGGGAAAGGATCTGTGATAGAGCTAATATTAATTTGAAGAGCTGAAGGTAAGCAACAGAAACATTAACATCAGATATTTTGCCATGAATGATTAAACAAAACACATAAGGCAGGGTATATCAAACCACAGCTCCCCCTCCAGCCACTTGGAGAACAGATTGCCCATCCAAGTGTGAACATTTGGCACTTATGTGTCTTTTGTGGCATGAAGAGATGCCTGAGATTTGTTGTTTCTCTATTCCTGGACTTGCCCCTGCTCCTGAATCTAACATAATTGTTACAAAGGTGAATCAATATGTGTTTGAAACATCTGCTATTATACAAAGAATGAGCTTCCCATGGTCATTGATCTAATAACATCTAATGATTATTTCTTTCACTCTCTTGAAGATTCTCTGCTTTTCCCTTTAGCTATTTATATATCCAAGGACTGTATTGATTAATGCTTGGCAGACAATTCTGATTATAATTAAAAACCATCATTATATACATGCAGAGCTCTTTCTTTTAACAATAAAGTAACATGCTTATTACCTATTTAAGGAATATCCCTCAGAATGTAGCCATGATGAAGACTTCTATTAAATAAAGAATAATCTAAGCAGCCTTGAATTCTGTCTACTCAGATACACACACACACACACACACACACACACACACACACACAAAACCAGTACCTGGATCAGAGGCCTCATGGGGGACAGTACAAGAAATTAATATGGCAATGTGGAATGGGACAGGGACCTTGCACTGAACACTATATTAGGTGCTGTGCTCTCCGAATTAAGGACAGATTCTGCCACAAAATCAGTATTCAAAGGCTGTGGAATAAATGGACTAATTAATGAAGGCAGCCAACTCAGCTAGAAAACTTTGAGGAAACTAAACACTAAGTGATTTGGAAAAAGATTTAATTGATTCACAAAAAAACAGACATAGTAAATATCCAAAAATCTTAAATGGTATTATTAGATTATTTCTTTTCTTTTCTTTTTAGATTTTATTTATTTATTTATTTGAGAGAGAGAGAAAGAGACAGAGAGAGAGAAACTGAGTCAGGGAGAGGCAGAGAATCCCAAGCAGAGTCTGTGCTGAGTGCAGAGCCCAAAGAGGGGCTCCATCTCACAACCCTGAGATCATGACCTGAGTCGAAACCAAGAGTTGGATGCCTAACTAACAGAGCCATCCAGGTGCCCCTAGATTATGTCATTGTTTAGTCTGTTAATTGTGATTAAGAGTTTTCCCAATAGAAATAACAGAGGAAATTCAAATTTATTGCAAAATGGAATTGCAAGGGGGAGGGAAAAGGAGGGGGAAAAAGTAAGATGGAAACAACTACTATATAATAAAGAATATCTATAAGCAGCTTTGGCAGCCTATATCTTAAAGACGAAAATATTGAGCTCTCCATTCTCTTACGCAGCTGAAGGCAGAGTACAGTATTTGATTACCTATTATGTAACAGCCATAGTGCTAGACCTTGATTTATCCAAAAATAACACGACACAGTGCCCATTTTCAAAGGATGGATGGATGGATAGATAAGTAGACAGATGTAAATATAGATGTTTATATGTGTAAAACAAAGAGTATATATATACACATATACATATATATGTATATATAATATATATAGAAGTTACTACTTCTAAGTAATAACTTTTAAGTGAGCAGGGAATTAGTTTTCTATTGTTGCTTTAACAAATTAACACAAATACTGTGGCTTAAAACAACATACTTATTATTTAGAACTTACAGTTCTATCAGCCAGAAGTATAACAGATCTCACTGGGTTCAAATCAAGGTGTAAGCAGGGCTGCATTCCTTTTTTGGAGGCTCTAAAGATTATCCATTGCTCTGCCTATTCCAGCTTCTAGAAGCCCCTACATTCCTTGGCTCACTGCCTCTTTTCTCCATGTTCAAAAGAAGCAATTATAGGATCTTCCCACATGGCATCACCCTGGCCTTCTCTTCTACTTCCTTCTTCCACTTTCAAGGGCTTTTGTGATGGAACTGGATATTTGGAAGGCAAATCCATATCCAGAGTCAGTGTCTATTCCATTAAGAGAAAAGCACTGCCTCCTCCATCACAGAAGCATTCTAATGTAACCAATCTGCCACCAGGTAAGTGGCAGATCACCCTAGGGAATAGTGCCATATCAGGGACTAAGTGTTGGTTTCCGTTGTCAGTTTGAATACTCAGCAATGTCTGAGTAGCAATGGCTATAGTCAGGTCAGCCCTGGTTGGGTGGAAGTAGAGATGCTGAGACCATGCATATCCTCCATCCCTACCACCACAGTCATTTTGTTCATGAGCCAATTGGACAATGATATTTACAAGTAGCTGGGAAAAGAAGCTGACTGGGATCTCAGAATAGGTTACTTTATTTCTCCATCAGTTATTCATAGGGAACTCCCCACATGGTCATAAGTATAGGTTTGGAGAGAGATAATAATGCAGCAGAAGTGGGGGTCATGAGCATTTGGGTCATTGCCTCATGCAATTTACTTGTGCCTTCAGTGCTTGCTCAAGCTCAATTTATATATACCATTTCTATTTGATGATGGAGTGCTGCTATGCATGCCCATCTTTATGACTTAGTGGGTCAGACCACATGTAATTCATGATGGGCAGTTCAGTTCATATGGTAACTTGGTGGTCCATGGTTAAGTGTTCAGTCTGTAGGAAGCTCTAATAGTAAGCCAAAAGCTCCTTCTCAAAAGGAAAATAGTTATCCACCCAAGAAAATAGAATTTTGCTCCAAAATTCTATAAGTCTGAGATATAACTTATCTTTAGGGCCCTGCAAAGTCTCCAAATATCATACCTATCTGCCACTGGCACTTCAAGCACCATTGGATCTGCTAAGTCATATGGCCTAAGTGGCAGA
Organism: Ursus maritimus; assembly: GCF_017311325.1. Lineage (NCBI taxonomy): Eukaryota > Metazoa > Chordata > Mammalia > Carnivora > Ursidae > Ursus > Ursus maritimus. The sequence continues at coordinate 28,560,406 of NW_024424230.1, forward strand.
GCCATATTGGGGAGGCCTGGCCTTGTAGAGCCTTCTTTTATTCTGGGCATATTCAGAACTTGCAGTTTTTCAAATCACTCACAAAAGTGGCCTCACAAATCCAGAGAGTCCCACTAGGTGATGTCTCTCTCTTTTAAGAAGTAGAGACAGGTCCTTTTTATCATTAAAGCTCTTATTCCACAGGTCAGGAAGCCTATGTGGGGATTATGTCAGTTGTTAAGCATATATATTCCAATTACGCATTGGAACTGAGGGAATTGTTTTCTTTTCCCCAAAACATAATCACCTTGGTAAATGACAGTAAACTTCTTTGGGGAAAGGTGAAAGTAAGATTAATAGTATATACTTTTGTCAATATATCAGGGACCTGGCCCCTCCTTCCTTCTCGGAGTTCCGTTTGTTTAAATGTGCTCAAGTCTGAGAATTGATTGAGGGGCAGTGACTCTCTGCTTTGGTAATTCAAGTTGAGTTCACAACCTAGAACCCTTTCTCTTAGATAGATCAGGTAGGAATAAATTGGCCATTTATTTCTTTGCTTGGGACACCATGGTCAACCAGCCAAATGCTCTTAAGTTTCTACGAGTCAGACTATTCTGATTACTTGCTCTGACTTTGGCATCCATTACAGTAGCCACATCTACCTTGTCTTTGGCAATTATGCGCTACCACTGGGCCCCTGCCACCCTGGGATCCAATTATCCCCATTCCATTTAGGGACCCATTAGATGGTAGCTGTCCCTCTATAATTTCTGACCTACAGAGAAATGCATTCACAGAGATCTTCAAAGATGTGGGGCTCCCATGGGGCACCTGGCTGGCTCAATCTGTGAGGCATGTGACTCTTGGTCTCAGGGTTGTGAGTTCAAGCCCCACATTAGGTGTAGAGATTACTTAAAAATAAAATCTTAAAAAAAAAAGATGTGAGCTTCCTCCACAAATTCATTTCTCAGAGTGGTGAAACATATGTCCTCTGAACCCTCCCAAGGGTTGATATGTGGATCTTACATGATAAATCCACTCTAATATTCCAATCTCCCCAAGGTTTTGGATACCTTCCTCTATAACATAACAAAGAACTTGCAGCCTTTCAACTTTTGGTGTAGGCTACCTTCAGGTTCTTGTGTTAGTCAATTAAACTAATAGAGCCCTTTTAAAATCTATTAACCTAAAACTTTATATCCAGAATCTCTTCTTAGGCTCATACTAAAAAATTAAATATGATGCAACTTTATGTTCCTTCCACCATTAGCATCCTTATCATCTATCATCACATCCTTAACACCCATCTCCATACATAATCTTCCTATTTTTGTCTGTATACATTGGAACAATGATGCAATTATTTTCATATACTGAACACTTTGATGTGGGTCACACAACCTTTGGGGCCTCTGGGACTTAAGCCTAGATATAGATCTAGAAGCAAAGAGAGATGCCAGGGGTAGGCCTAGAGGAAAATCAGCAGTGTCTTCCAAGGCATCTATCTCAGGGGAGGCCATTGTAGGTTTTTTGAGCAAAGTAAGGCTAACCTCCTCAGGCAGGGATAAAAGGAGTATATCTATGGGCAAAGAGGACTCATCAGAGTTTAGGGGTTCAAGATTTACAGCTTCCTTAGGATATCCCCACCTGCCCCTATTGCAATGATCAGGACCTCATTCTTTCCTAACAATTTACTTGCTTTAACAGAAGATACTCTGATAAATTCGGGATTCAATTTGAGTTGGCATTCAACCACTCACAGTGTAAGATTCTGGGTTTGCTTTTTAGAAATCCCAGCCATGATGCTGGAGGAGATAAAGATTTGGGTGATGTGGTTTGTTTGTTTGTTTGTTTTCAGATAGAGAATTTTTCAGGATGTTTGTGAAGATCTTGAACTGGGAATTTGAAGCCCGAGCTCATTCTCTTCTTTTGCCCACTTTCTGCAGCACAGTTAGGAACAGGTATCCAATCCTATTGTACACCCTAGTATGACTAACATGTTCTCAAGTAGTGAGTCCATGTTTAACAGTTTTATGGGATTTCTACTAAGATATCCAATGGTTTTATTTACCAAAGCCAGATAAACTTTGTTGCCAGCGAAGTGCAACTCATGGATTATTTAAACCCAGATGCATCTTTCTTGGCTGAGATGAAATCAGAGTGACAATAGAACTTTGCTTTCTGTTTTTCTAGTTTTAATTTTGCTCTATGCTAGTTGTGCTTGGTTTTGTTTTTAGTTTGTTTACAACTGACAAATTATTCCCCAGTGAGTTTTATGGTCTGACCATTTGGTGATCTCTGTAAAAGGGTTAATAGTTTACATAGATCTTGTCTCTGGGTGAAAGATATCAGAGAATCTGTTAGTCTTTCCAGTTTGTCTATCTTGAGACCAAATCAATTAAGAATTTCTGCCCACTGGGAAGGGAAGAACTCTTTGATGAACACTGGTGAGTTCTGTAATTTGTGTTAACTCTTGAATTAAAATTAAAACTTTTCTCTATTAATGTCTATATGTCTATCTATGTGTCTGTAGTTCAGAAGGGCCTTGGTGTGTGTAATATTTTTCTACTTCTTGGTGGTATTATTAAGATTATATAGCCTCTTTAAGGAGTTTTATAGAACTAAATTAACGAGAGTTGCCCCCAAATAAGGAAACTGGCCTTCTAATACTTTTAATGTGATAGGTTTTAAATGTATTTTTTATAAAAACAAACTCAAAAATGTTTTAAGAATCCAAATTCACAAAATTTAGGTAAATCTTTGGAAAATGAGACTAACAAAAACAATTATATTTTCTCTGACTTATAATTGTTAAATGTAATACAATCCTATGTTTTTATTCCATTGAGTATTTTCTTCCTAAACTCACACAGGTTTACTAATCAAATAATTAGCATTACTTCTACTTAATGTTTAAGATTATGAAAAATTTAAATTTGTGTTTAGCCACATTGATTGACTATTCTGACAATATTTCAGTTCTACTGTAGTTATGCTTTTAGTATGTCAGCTTAAAGATAATTTCCAAGATCTTCAGGTAACTTGAAACCTTAAACTGATATTAATTTGAGTTAATTAACATAGATATTCATTTAATATCTAGATCACTTCTCAGTCATCTAAGAATCTAAGATAGAATCTAAGAATCTAGGGATGCCTGGGTGGCTTGGTCATTAAACGTCTGCCTTTGGCCCAGGGCGTGATCCTAGGGTCCTGGTATTGAGCCCCGCATCGGGCTCCCTGCTCTGCTGGGAGCCTGCTTCTTCCTCTCCCACTTCCCCTGCTTGTGTTCCCTCTCTCACTGGCTGTCTCTCTCTCTCTCTCTCAAAATAAATAAATAAAATCTTAAAAAAAAAAAAAGAATCTAAGACAGAATCTAAGAATACTGAAACATTGATTACTAAGCAACACTTTTAAATTTGTAGGCTTTTGCTTCTTATTCTCATAACATATTAAGACTAGATTTCTGAATCTGCTAATGAACATATTCATTGTTGCTACTTTTTTTAAGATTTTTTTTTTTACTTACTTGAGAGAGAGAGAGCTAGAGAAAGAGCGTGAGCAGGGGCGAGGGGTAGAGAGAGAGAGGGAGAAGCAGACTCCCCACTGAGCAGGGAGCCTGATTTGGGACTCTATCCCAGGACTCTGGGATCATGACCTGAGCTGAAGGCAGACGCTTAACTGACTAAGTACTTAGGCACCTTCATTGTTGCTACTTTGAGAAGTTGTATGAAGCCTGGCTATTCCATGTGTATCCTTGACCTCTGCTGGGCTGTCAGGATGCTGATGTGTAACATTCATGGTTATCCATAATTTTTTCTGTGACATAAAAGTTAGCTTTGGTTAAAAATCTCTGCTTAGGAACAAAAGTTTCAGAGAAAAATAATTGTGTGTCTATTTTTACTTTTCAAGGAAAGAGCAGTTTTGTCCTAAAGAAATGGGTTGTTCTTTAATCTCCAGACCCCTTCACACTCTTTAACCTTATTGAGGACCCAACTAGCTTTTTTGTAGGTTATGGTTATTGACATGTACCGTATTGAAAATTGAAACAGAGAACTTTTAAATATTTATTTATTGGTTCATTTGAAGATAACCAGGATGAATGCATTACATGTCAACAACTTAGTAATATTAAGAAATTTATTTTCAGCTTGTGGCTACCCTGCAGTTTATCTTGGGTAAAATGTCTGTTTGTTCCAGAATAAGAAAGAGCATAATGCAGTACAAAATTTTAAAATGAATTTACTTTGCAATGATTTGTAATACGTGTGTTTGAAAAGCTATGACATGTGCTAAAATCTTAGCAAAGTGTGCTCACCTTTTGATTTGTTTGTTTACTGTTTGTTGCTTCCATATAAACGATTTTTTTTCCTTTGTGTGTAATCTGTCTAGATGACAAAGATTCGATGTCTTACCAAAATAACCTTCTATGGTTTTTGTTGACTTTATTATATCTCTGATTATGTAAGAAAACCATTTTCTCAGTGAAAAAAAAGCTAAGGTTCTTTACAATCATATTATCGTCCATGGTTTTAAAAAATATTTTGTTGTCACTTCGAAATGAGCCAGCTATTGTTTCTTAGGCATCCGTGGCCTGATTCCTATCTAGGGTGTTAAAATCGTCTGACAATTTTGATTTTTTCCTTCCCCAAATGGAATCCTAAATGTAAAACGAAATAAAGTAAAATAATACTTTCAGGATATCTTTTGCACCTAGAACTATCTATGAAATTTCACAAAGAGCCTCTGGAAAATCAGAAGTTGTGTCCTTCCACCTTGTAAAAACAGAGGTACTGTAAATAATTGGCTTTACTTGATATGTTGCTATTGATGAGTTACATGGGAAGCGTCATATCAAGAAATGCTTAATAGGAATGTAACAGGACAGATGGTAGCTACACATGCGGGGAACATCTCCTACTCCATAAACTTAACAAGTCACTAAGTTGTACACCTGAAACTAATGTAATACTGTATGTCAATTATACTGAAATTTTTCAAACTACTTCATGAAAAAAATAAAAGAAATGCTTAGCATCCCCTAGGTTAAATTTGTAATGGTAAGATGTTATCAATACAAATATTTCAGAAATTGTATGTTATATGGGAAATGTCTAAATAACTGGCAATGCTTTCACTTTCCCTGACATGTTTCTATTTATCAGAATCCTGTTGCTGCTTTGCATGATATTAGATAAAAATGGCACAGCTTATCAGTCAAATTTCAGTTGTTTTTTTAAATGTTAATTTGATTGCATCTTTACTTCTTTAATTTGAATCCAATATATTCCAGGCTGGTGATTTTCAATTAGGAATAGACATCACTTACCTATGAGTTTTATTAACATACTGTGGAATAATAAGAAATACATACATTGGTCTTTAACCCCAGTTCCCTACATAGAGCTCCTAAAATCCTTGTAATTTTACAAGCGATGGGAGTTTCTGACACAGAATTCCTAAAACCCTTATAGTTTCCTGGGTGATAGGAGCATCTCTTGTTCTAATGAGGCAAATCTTAGGGAGCTCCTGGGTGTGGACTGGTCCCTAGAAATACCAAGCTATGATAAGAAGCTTGGGACTTTCAGGGGAGCCTGGGTGGCTCAGTTGGTTAAGCACTGGCTCTTGATTTCTGCTCAGGTATGATCTCAGGTCTTGAGATCAAGCCCTGCCCGTCAGGCTCTGCACTGACTGTGGAGCCTGCTTAAGATTCTCACCCTCACCCTTTCCCCTTGACCCTTACTGTACTCTCTCTCTGTCTAAAAAAAAAAAAAAAAAAAAAAAACCTTGGGACTTTCAGTCACACGTCACCATTCTACAGATGGAGGAGAAAGGCTGGAAATAGACTTCATAATCAATCCTGCCTCCATAAAAATCCCAACAATAGGTAGTTCAGGGAGCTTCCTGGTTATCGAACACATGTTGGTGCTGGGAGGATGGCACTTGGGTAGAGGGCATAGAAACTCCATGACTCTTCCTTATACCTTACAATATATATCTCTTCACCTGGCTGCTGACCTATATCCTTTATTATATCCTCTTTAACAGGCAAGTGTTTCGAATCGAAGGAGGGGTTCATGGAAACCCCAATTTCTATCTCGTAGGTCAGAAGTATAGGTAACAACCTGGGACTTGCAATCAGTGTGTGCAGTGGGAGTAGGTCAGTGGGACTGATCTCTTACCCTGTGGGGTCTGATGCTAACTCTAGGGAGAGAGGGTCAACTTGAGTCGAATTGTACAATACCTAGTGGCTGTCAGAGAATTGTTTGATGTGTGCAAAACCCACACATCACATCTAGTGTCAGAAGTGAAGTGTAGTGTGAAGTAAAGGAAAACAGAGTTTTTTTCTAGACAATATAGCTTATTAGAACTCACTCCAGACTTAACTGAATTTCATTACTCGATAATTTTTATCTATTCTAGATAAAATCTTACTATATGCTTGGGATAGTGATGGTGTATTGTGTCAGGATTATTATATGTTATATCAGTATTTTTTCTCTGCAGTGTATATATTTCATCCATTTTTTTATAAATTAGATGTAATGCTCACCGTCTGAAATAAGGTTAATCATCATGTGTATACTTATTCTAAAACTTTTTTTTTGGAATTGACTTTATTATCTTGTTTTGCATTCCATGGAAACAAATTCCCTTGTCAGTTACACTATTCTTGTAAGGAACTCCCATCCGATCTTTCACATTTGAAAATTATCAGCAATAAATTAACTACAGCCATTTTAAGATTTTTGTCATCTACAGATTTTTGTTTGTTTTATACTGATGATTTCCTGAAAGCTTTCACAATCTACTACACACCAGATTGCATTATCTTCAACAAACAAGGCAAATGGAAATGGAAATGGGAAATGGAAAGGGACTATAAAAGGTATGTTTGAATACAGCCTTCTGATGGCATCGCCTTAACAACTTTGGGACAGTATCAGTGAGCTGAGTCAGGATTTCCAGGACTCTAGTGGAAAAGTAGTTGAATTCATGAGACTGCTGACCCAAGAGGCAGGAGATAAAAATTAATTACATAGAACTAAGTGAACTGAAGGATAATTGTAGTTTTGTTTAGAATATTGATGATATTGTTTTCATATTCTATTTTGGGGATATAAAAGTAAGCCCTTTCTCTTTCTTCTTAAGCCATGTATAACTCATTACAATTTTGTAGACTCTACTTTGTAAACTGAAATAAAACATTTATAAATGGTATTATATTCCCCCTGTATAGCCCATCTAGAATTTGGAAATACTTACTGAATATCTTTATTTTCAAGGCTATGCGGTCTTCTTGTATAGGTTCAATAAGTATCTGTCCTCCTTTTTACTAGGACCTGATTGGAAACATTGGTTATGTAATTGACGGATGCCATATTTGAGAAACATGCCCATTTAATCAGAAATGACCAAATACTTTTCAGGAACTAAGACTTACTTACAAAGCCATCACAGGGAAACGGACCAGGTGCCTACCTGGTTTACAGGATCCCCAGCCTACAGATGAGTAAGTAGTGTCCCCTCCTGGCAGGCATAGGAAACACAATATGGAGGATCTGGAGAAGAGAGAAATGTGCCCAAATTAGTAAATGATGACAATGAAATCTGGTGGTGAGTAATTGCCTTGATTTTCTTGTCTCAAATGGCTTTTAAAAGTTCAATCTGATATTCCTTATGAAAAGTTCAGCAAAGCAAATTTAAGAGAGCTATATGGCAAATTCATACTCTTGCTGATGGGGTACAAATAATCAGGCCAAACCTAATGTGATCAATCTTATTTTGTGATCAAGAATTTTTTTTTAAATTGTTTTTGTTTAAAATGGGTAGATTGTAGGGAAAAAATGTGTTGTATTGAGAGTTTAACTAAGCTACTCCATGGTATTGCTGTGTCAGTATCCATTTTGTTTGGCCAAGTGGCCTGTGGGGACTTTCAGCTGACACTAGGCCTTTTGTACAAGTGTGTGCCACATGTGGAGCTACAGAATCACAAGCAAATGCAGTTTCCCGATATGACTTCCTTGTGATCAGCCCTTGTGATCATCTGTCCCTCCTGCCTCCCAGAGCCTTCCCCTTGTGCACCCCTTAGATGAGATCCCCATGGAGCTTACCAAAATCCCCTACCCTTTGCTTGAAATGACCAACCCATCCTTAGCCTGGAAACCCCAAAACACTCCACAACAGATTCTCAGTCTGTCTGCACCCTGCCTTCACCTCCCTATGTGGTCCCTTGAGCCAGGTTGTTCCCTTCCTCCAGGACTTGTGGAGGCAATTTCTCTTGTGGTCTTCTGTTGAACTTTGACTCATCATCAGACACCTTGTGCTCTACCTAACAGATGTTAACAAAGTTATAACATGTTCCAATGGAAAGCTATACGTGATCTTAGTCAGATTATCAGGTTCTAGTCCAGTTCATTGTCTTTGAGCTATTCTGCAACTTCTTATGAACTGTAATTAACTGAGAGATGTATAAATGCTGTCCTGTCTGTTAGTGATTGTGCTTAATTCCCCCCAGTCTACCCCTGTGGAAAAAGTTTTCTCTATTGTGATCTATAAAATTTGTCCTTTGAACTAATTATAACATCTTCCTGACTGTCTCATATCATATGAGTAAACACATGCTCAGTTTTATATTTGTATGAGAGTCATGATTTTATTTTTTTTTGAAAATTATAAAAAACTGTATATTATTTCTATATTTTCTTATCTATGGAAACTTAAAACTGATATAAATATATTTAAAAATTGAATAATTTTAACACAACATTGTTAACTTTTGGCAGATTAATTCAACAAAAATAAGTAATATAGAGATTGCCCAAATAGCTTCATTCAATGAGTGGTTAAAGCTATATATCTTACTATGGGGAATACACATTGTTTTCAAATATCCATGGAAGATATTTAAAAATTATTTATCTACTAAAACATAAAATTCAATAAATTTCCAAATTACACTGAAAACAATTAAATATTTTTAGAAAATATGATTTCCAACATTACCCTTAAAATCAAAGAGGAAACCAAACTGTTACGAAAACAAATACGGAAAATACTTTAAATTATTATGTTGAGAGCAAATTACTTCTATAATTAGTAAATTCTAATTTATAAATGTTAATATGTATTTTGTGAATATATGTAAATATGTGATTGTAAACTTTTGACAGTAAATTTTAAAAACATATGTATTGTCTCTATAAACATATGAAGAATAGCTGAGTGCATTCAATAAGTATTTAGTTTCTAGTATTCACACAGCTTTTTGTAGGCACACTGGAAGATACAAATATTTATAAGTTATGGTGACTGCTGCTGTAGTGTGTGTCACATTGTGAAGTAACACCTTTATGGGTTGCCAATGATTATATAGCATTTTCAAGTCAAAGACTGAATTTAGTTTGAGATCAGGTAGCACGGAAGGCAAAGCCGGGTCAGCACATCCTGTTTCACAAAGAATGAAACTATAAGCAGGGAAAAAGCTATGTCAGGAACCTAGTCAATGGAGGACACCCACATTTTTCTATTAATATGAAAATCAATCTAAGATGCAAGCCAAAACCAGAGGCATCAGTGGATGATGAGGCAAAGAAAATCAAGCAGCACATATGAGAGTTTAAAATAAAGTGAAAGACAAAAATGTACACAAGTCTAATTGGTATGTCATCACTGATGGATAAGACTCAATTATCTTTTTTCCCCCCATATTTCTCTCCCCACAACCAAAATGTCAGTGATAGAAAAGTTTGGTTCTACATTAGAGCATGGCAGATGCTGTAATCAATTCTCTGGCCCACACTTACCCTAAGTCAAATGTTGAAATTTACTTTGATTTGGTGAACATACCAAATGCTCATATAAGGCATCAAGATTATCTTCCTCCATTACTAGTAAAAGATACCAAGCTGACAGAAGCATGTAAGGTGACCTTTTGGCGGGTAGTGGAGTCATCATTAGAAAATAGGCAGATTTAGTGACACCTGGGTGGCTCAATCTGTTAAGCATCTGCCTTCTGCTCAGGTCATGATCCCAGGGTCCTGGGATCGAGTCCCACATCAAGCTCCTTGCTCAGCAGGGAGCCTGTTTCTTCCTCTGCCAGCTGCTCCCCCTGCTTGTACGCTCTCTCTCACACACAAATAAATAAATAAAATCTTTAAAAAAAGAGAAAACAGTCAGATTTAGACAAATGATACAATCAAAGGTCGACAGTAATGGTTGTGACAGTAGCTGTAAGGTGAAGAACCAAAAGAACGTGTAGTCAAACCTCCTGTCTTTTCTCTTGCATAAATAGAACCTCCCTCTTACTGTTCTCTTTGTAACCATGAAATCACACTAAAAAGGCATTTGTCTATTGGAGAAACAGTAAGAGATGATTGCTAAGAAGTACTGAACTGTGGGGATAGAGATGGCATGATAAAATATTTGTGGTGAGCATGCTAAGGACACTGTTAAAATAAAATTCTTCCAGGTAATTATTATTACTTTTTAAAACAATGTGTGAATGGTGTATTAGGTCCGGACACCTACTAAAAGGGCTCACCAATGGTTTATCATTCTCCTTAATTGGTATACCTCCAAATAACAGTTTTAATTACCAGTTATAGGCAATGATAACCCATGAGTGGGTCCTTCCAAGGACATGGGTTTCTGGTGATTGAGCATTTCTTGGATGTCTGGCTGTATTCTCTCCTCTGGAATAAAATTCACTAACCCATGGTATAAAGAAGCATATTCTTCAGTGGTTACATATTGTCATTCAAGACATGCTCTAATATTGACCAGAACATTCATCTCTGCTGCTCTCCTTCCCTAGTAACAATAAAACTACAAACCACCTCATACATCCAGGTAACTTCTGGAGGCAGGCTATATCCAGAAGTGGAAACTGGCTTCCAGCTGTGCCAGGATCTGAATACCTACAACATGCCACACAGGAATCTAGAACAAAGACTCCTGGTCAGACATCTGACTCCAACTGCCGGAGAGAGTTTAGACCATGTAAAACTGTAGCCCCTAAGAAGATTCATGGTGTTTGGTCTTCATAGGGTAATAGCAAAATTTAATCCAGCAAATCACTTCTCAACAAAGGCCGAGATTACTGTATTTCTTCCCACCACTCATAGTATTTCCTCTCCAGCCATTGGCTCCAAAAAAATGAATAAAAATCTCACTGGGGAAAAACAAACAACCAGGAACTGGAGAGAAAAACAATTATAGCATCCAGAGCAGACAGCTTAAAAAAATAATAATAATAAAACTGTCATAAGAAATGGGCATTTTCTTGCACATCAAACAATAAAAATACAACATTAATGGAGAATCAATTAGAAAATTAAACAATTAGACAAACACATGAGAAGTCTGCCGAAAGACCGGGGTGGGAGTCTATAGTAAAAATATTCAGTAGATGAATTTAAGTGTTGAGACATGTGGTTAATTGATTAAACTAATGTCCCTAGTTTTTCTGTATTTATGCCATTTACCACATGAATTTGTCCCTCTCAGAAAATAAGGGGCATCTATTTTCTTACCACTGAAATCCAGGCTGAGCTTCTGGGTGGCCAGTAGAATGAAGTGAGAGTGATGGTGTGCCAGTTGTGCATCGAGACCTCGAGAAGCTGAAGTGTTTGCACGTGTGCTTTTGCTCCTCTGCCTTCACTATGAGCACATGACCTGCTGGAAAATGCAGCATGTAGAGTAGAGCAAGTTACCAGTCATTCTGGCCAAGATCACTCAGCCAACTCAGAGAGGACCTGCAGACATACAGAAGTCAGACCAGAGGAACTACCCAACTGAGCCCAGCCTAAATTACTGAACTGCAGACTGAAGAGCTGAGTAAGTGTGTGTGTGTGTGTGTGTGTGTGTGTGTGTGTGTATTATAAGCCACTGAAGTTTTGTGATTGATTTTATGTATTATATAGCAGCATTACATTGACTGTAGATAACTCATATGAAACATGATGGATGAGCTAGAAGAGCAAGTAGAAGAAAATGTAGGAAAAAAATGATGGGAAGCATGAAGAAAAGAAAAGATATATGGAGGGCAGATATTTAGGAGCCCTAAATGCCAATAATGAGAGTTCCCATTATTGAAGAAGAAAAACTTAAACAGTCTGGAAAGAGAGACAATGCTCACCAAAATAATAGAAAATAGTTTTCCTAAACTGAAAAAAATTGTGCAGTTTGAAATATCACTTAATTTCAAAGCAGCAGTAAAGAAAAAGACACATGCTTTACCATATCTTATCAGTATTCTGAATAAAATAATAAAGAAAAATTTTAGAAAAACTCCTTGCTTTTTTTAAAGAACAAAATATAGAGTACCTGACTGGTGGCTTAGTTGGTTGAGAGGTGAAAGAGGTGGACTCTTGGTTTTGGCTCTGGTCATGATCTCCAGGGTCCTGGAATTGAGTACCGCATCAGGCTCCATGCTCAGCAGGGAGTCTGCTTGAGGATCATCTCTCTCTGCCCCTCCCTTTCCTCCTCCCACTTGTGCATGCTCTCTCTTTCTCTCTCTCTCAAGTAAATAAATAAATCTTTAAAAAAAAAGGAACAAAATACTTACAAAGGTAAAAGGAGTCAGACTGACATTGGAGCAGAAGTTAAAACAGGGTTGGCAAAAAATGGCTCATGGACTAAATTCTATTGCTGCCTATTTTTGTAAAGTTTTACTGAATCATAGTACATCTACTTGTTTATATATTGTCTGTGAGTGTCTCTGTGCTACAACTACAGAGTTGAGTAGTAGAGACCGAGACTGGTCTGCAGAGCTCAAACTCTTTATTATCTAAGTCTTTACATAAACTGTATGCTGATAGGCATAGTGCAAAGAACATTTTTGCTCTATTGAATTAAAGGACTTTGAACTTGGAATCCTATTCCTAGCCAAGATATCATTAACCTATTGGATCAAAAAAAATTTAGTGTGAATATGCAAAAATTCAGAGAATATATTCATCAAGTTCCCATAAGAAGAAATGACCTGAGGAGGAACATTAAACACCAAATGAATCGAATCTGAAATCTCAATGTAGAGGAAGTATTAAACGAGCAAGAAATCATAGACAAAGAGCTTTGTAATAAATACAGTGAAAGTTAAACTGACCATGAGAGATTATCACACACAATATAATTAGTAAATATGGATTTGTGAAATAGAAAAAAACAGAGTGCAAGGAAAAATACAGTAATAACATAGTTATATAAAAGTACTAAAGTATTTCAGCAGAACCCAAGAGTTATAAAATATCAAGGAGTGAGGGAAATAAAAGTATTCTAAACTTTCCTGTAAGGGATGAGGATCTTGATGGGGAAAAAATAAAAGCATTTGTTACATGTAATAATGTATAAATGAGCATGACTAACAATGCAGGGAAAGTGAGGAAAGCAACTACATGAATGAATAGTCATTAATCAGTCAAATTTCCAATTTAACAGGGAAAGAAGTAGAATGCATAGTAACTAAATGATATAAGTTAAAATGAGGAAAAATAAAATGAGAGCAGAGCAGAGCAAAGTAAGTGGTAACAGTCAACAGTGTGGTATCAGTTTCCAATTCACCTCATGTAGGCAAAAATCTCAGACTGAATAAAATGTAAGCTTTTGGCTATATATTGCTTGTAAAAATACTGTAAACAATGTAATAAAAAAAGTTTGAAAACAAAGAGAAGAATATTCTAGGCAAATGTAAATAAAACAAACCAGGAGCGTTAGACTTAATACAAAAGAAAGTGGGATTTAAGGTTAAAAGTACTGAAGAGGATCCTGAAGGACATTATGCAAAGATAAAAGGAACAATTTATGAAGAAGATATAAAAGTCATAAAGTTGCAAGCAAAATATTAGAAATGCACATTGACCTTGATAAAAATGCAATTATGGGAGAAGATTTTATTACACCACAATCAAGAATTGCACAGATATAATAGACAAGAAATAAGTGAGGGCACGGAGCATAGAATAATACAGTCAATAAACTAGATTTTATGGGTGGGTATACACAAATATACGATATGTACATCATTGGATCCTACAAGAAGAGAAAAGACATTTCTCCTTATATTTAGGACATATTTACAGTAATTATTCACATCCTGTCCATAAGTAAAACATTTTCAAAAAGAAAATTTTTATAGTCTATAATATCTGATCATAATCTAATTAAATTCTTAATGTAAAATATCCTTCAAATATTAATTTCCTAAAAATTAAGGACTTTTTGTCTGAATACTTCTCGGGGCCAAAGAAAAGACAAAACTGAAATCACAGTCTCAGAAATTATGTAAAGGCAAATAAATTCTCCTATACTGGTTACGATTACTTGGTTAAAGGTATCAGAGGCCCTGGGATCAAATTGCTTTAATAATAATCTCCTAAAACAAGGAATCCTGAGATGGGACACTTCAAGGATTACTTTAGCAGTTCAAGTATAACATCAGGGTGCTGTGTTTCTTCAGGTTGATCTGCCATGCCATGCTTGGTTTATAGGATTCATTCTCAGTTCTCTCTCTCTTGCAAGTTTGCAAGAGGTCTGTTTTATTTCCAGGTATTGTATTCAAATGTGCCAGCATCCACTGGATGAAGAGAGCATTTCTTTCAACATTTGTTTATAAGAACAAATAAACTTTTCCACAAAGTCCCCCAATAGATGTCCATTCACATCTTATTGCCCAGAATTTGGTCACATGCCCAAGTGCAAACTATACACAAGTAAAGTGAATTTGATCCATAGTTTAGTTAGATTAATTAGGATTACTTAACTGGGTTAAACGGGCATAAGGGAGGAATGTGTGCTTCTTTTTTTTTTTTTTTTTTTAGATTTTATTTATTTATTTGAGAGAGACAGTGAGAGAGAGAGAGAGAGACAGAGCACGAGTGGGGTGAGGGGCAGAGGAAGAAACAGACTCTCTGCTGAGCAGGGAGCCTGATGTGGGGCTCGATACCAGGATTCTGGGATCATGACCTGAGCCAAAGGCAGGCACTTAACCGACTGAGCCACCCAGGCACCCCAGAATGCGTTTCATAGACACCCCAAAATGTCTGCTAAAACATCTTACCACAGCCAGAAGGAAACATGTAAAGCTATTTTCAAAATTTATAATTTTAAAGGATGTTAGTAAATTCATCCTAAGAGTTTTGAAAGAATACAATGCACACACCAAAAGACAGTATAAAGATAATAAAAATAATCAACAATTAAAGTTAATGAAACAAAACAACAACAAAGAAATGAAAGATTAATACTAAAAGTTATTTTAGAACAAAAGCTATCCTAGAACCAAAGTTTCAGAGTTGTTTTATCTAACCATTGGAAAATAGATAATCCCAAAGTTATATAAATTATCCCCCACTATGAATAGGATACCAGACCTTAACAAAAGCAATAAAAGTAATGTATAAAACAGAAATGTAGAGATAGATCGATTTTCCTTAAGAATATACATATAAAATTCTAACAAAAATGGACAAATTGAATCTAGACAGATACCAAAGAATAATGCCTCAAAAAAATTAGATTTATTCTGGGAATATAGCAGTGAGCCTGTGTTTTAGGAGGCTATCAACATAATTAATGGACAAAATGTCTATGATCATATTAATAGTTGCCAACAAAAGTGATCTAGTAATCAAAACAAAACCCAACTCCCTGATATGTTCACAGGACATATCTAAAACAAAGCTATAATGAAAATATAAAAATAAAGTGATAAAAAAACGTATACAAGGCAATACTGTCATAAATAAATAGAAATTCAAAAAAATAAATGCTAGAGTTCTCATATAAAGCTTCAATGAAGGGGTGCCTGGGTAGCTCAGTTGGTTAAGCATCTGCCTTTGGCTCAGGTCATAATCCCAGGGTCCTGGGATCTAGTCCCACATTGGGCTCTCTGCTCAGCAGGGATTCTGCCTCTCCCTCTGCTGCTCTCTCTCTCTCTGTCAAATAAATAAATAAAATCTTAAAAAAATAAACCATCAATCAAGAAAAAGGCATTTTATAAAAACTTAAGTTATGACAACCACTACATCAAATAAAAGCAGCAACATATATAAAGCAAAAATTACATGAAATAGAAGAAGAAAGAGAAGAAAAATAGAAATATAGGGAGAATTGTACCGGTCTGAAAATTTATTTCACAGCTCTCACTCCAGCCAGAGTCTATAAAAAAGAAGTAAAGGTAAACATTAATAATATAATTAATAAGGTAAGTATTTTAATTATATAAAAATTGTTATATCGTATATCATTAATAAATAACATGTGATATAGAAATTTATTGTATATAAACTGTATGTCATATATTTATATGTTTATTATTACATATAACAATCTCTGTATCTTGAAAATAGAAGCTATGGCTTGTTTTCCCCCAAATTTCATGAGCAGCATAAAAATTGATGGACACCTGGGTCATTCAGTAGGTTAATCGTCTGCCTTCAACTCAGATCATGATACCAGAGTCTTGGGATTGAGCTCCACATTGGGCTCTCTGCTCAGGGGGGAGCCAACTTCTCTCTCTCCTCACTGCCTATGCATTCTCTCTTGGTATCTCTCTCTCAAATAAATAAAATCTTCTAAAAAAATGAATACATATATATATATTCAAAAATCAAAAATATATACATATATACACACACACATATATATAATGCCACAGAGAAAACTTTAGTAGATTTTTTAAATTAGGAATAATAAAAATTGTGTTTTTATACAAAATAAAATTAAAATTAGAACCAAAAAGGCAACAGGACCTCCAACTAAAAATCAGTACCTTATGTATACAAAAATAACATAAATATTCAACTTTTGAGACAAGTGAAAGTAGAAACTAGCTTTGTGAAATTTCTAGAAAATAATTGTATTAAAACAATTAAGTACATTAGCCTATGGAATGTAGCTTTGGAAGGATTCAGAAAAAAACAGCTTTGTAGCTAAAAAATGGAAAATAGTATAATGATACAGAGATAAATAAATATGACTACTATGCAACCTATTCAAGAAACAAGGTGGGAATATTTTACGTACAGAAATAAAAAAAGGAAATAATACAAATAAAACTGAGATCAATGGTCAGCTCCCCCACAAAGACCACCAGAATAATCTGTCAATTAAGCAAAAGCTAAGTTCATTAAATGATTGTAGAAAGAGAGACCTTGACTGAGTCTTAGTAATATCTCAAAATGGGAAGGTCAAGGGTAGAGATGCATAGAGTTTTGTCGTCTGGGATCAAGTGGTTTAAGATGGGTCTATCCAGGTGGGTAACTAGCTTTAGGAATTTCCTGAAGCTAGTAACAAAGTTATTTATTAATTTATAGCCTTATCTTCCTGGACAAGAATTTTTTTGAACCAATAGTAAAGTCAGATTGACATAGGTGGTATTGGTCTTCGGTACTGATAATTAAGCTATATGGAACCAAGTGGTTTCAGTTCTCAACAAAAACACCCCAGAATATAGGAAAATTCTTACTAGATTCCTTTCTGAATCTGAAGAAGAAAGTATGGGGAAAAAAGCAATATCTCCTATTGGTATCACATTTGAAGGATAAACTAATGGCACATAAAATATTCCAGAACATAGGCAAAAGAGTGTATCTACCAATTTATTTTTAGGAAAGCATAATGTTACTTTTAAAACCGTACAACTGCAAAATTTCCACACACCAACCTTACTTATGTGTTTATGCAAAAACTTAAGTACAATGTTGAAAAATAGAACTCAGTGAAACATTTAAAAACTGATGACTAAGAAGGATTTATTCTAAGAACATAAAAATGATTCAATATTGGCCAATCTATTAATATAATATATCTTACTAATAATCTAAGGAGAAAAATTGTATCTTTGCAGATGCTGAAAAAGTATTTGACACCAACAATTCTTATAAATATCTTTAATAACAAAGCAAGAAATTAACACAAATTATCTTAATACATCCATCTCATTCTCAAAACCAGCACCATGCTAATGGAAAATACTGCATTTTATTAAAATGTTAAACATATAACTGCCATATAACCCAGCTATTCCACTCCTAGATAGCTTCCCCCCCACAAAAATGAATGCATTTGGTCATACAAAGACTTGCACAAGAATGTTCACAGCAACTTCATTTGTAATAGCCCAAAACTGGACACAACCCAATAATCCACCAAGAAGTGGTTAAAGAAATTTTAGTAGATTCATGTAATGGAATACAGTACAATAAGGAACAATAAGGAATGAACTACTGATGCACATAAAAATGGGGATAAGCCTTATAATAATTATGCTTATGGAAAGAAGCCAACCCCCCCAAATGGGTGGGCACTATATGGTTTCATTTACATGAAACTCTAGAAAATGCAAAATAATTTCTAAAATGTCAGAAAGTAGATCGTATTATTGTGCTTGTTTCTGTTTTTATATTTGTTTTTTAAGCCACAGGATACTGTTAGATTTATTACAGAGTGAGTGTGTGCCTGTTGGGGGAACCGAGGTCACCTGGTGACAGGCAGCCCAGGGATGGCTACTGGTTCTACAACGTCCTTCAGAGCCTGAGTCTCTGGTTGTTTGGGAAGCTCTGCCTTCTGTCCCAGCCCAAAGTAGGCAAAGCAGCCACGGATGGAGCAGTTTTCATAATTCACAGGGTTTGGTGATGGGGATGGAGTAGGTGTAATTCTCACATGTGTAAGCTCTGCCCATTGCACAGTACTCACGAAGTGTGGCCAGAGGGACACAAAGCTCAAGGGATCCCCATTGGCCAGAATCAGCACCTTGTTAGGGGTGTAGATAAAGTGGACACACCGCACCAGCCTTGGAGGGATGGGAGGGATGGGTTACAAAGGGCATGAAGAAGCTTTTGTGGGGAATGGATGTATTCATTATCTTGATTGCAGTGATGGTTTCACACGTGTATACATGTGTCAAAAGTTACCAGTTGTACATTTTAATTGTGTGCAAGCTATGTCAATTACACCTCAAGAAATCTGTCTAAAAATGTCAGGTGTGAATAACCACAAATGGCTAGTGGCTACCATGTTTGAGTACAGCTCTACACTCATGTATTAGCAAAGCATGCGTAACTAGGAAAAACAAACAGCAGGTCAGAATAAAATCAAGCAACCTCTATTTTGCTTCGGTGAGATCTCTTAAAGGCCTACTTTCTCTCCTATGTATTTCTAGTTGTATAGCTCTCCAGGTTTTAAAGGAGTAGAACAGCTTATTTTCTGCTCCTTGTTTGCAGGAAGCTTATCATCTAATCATGGAGGTAGGAAATGATAAAATAACAACTTGAAAGATTACTGCTTCCATTTTGTAGCAAAGTGCTAATCAAGTTCAAAGTGCCCTAAGTAGAGTCTGAAATGATTTGAAGAAATTTTATAAATGTGATAGGACATAAGTGGATCTGGAACAAGAATGATACAGCAATCAAAGGTGGGCAGGATGGCACGAAGAATATTTAGAGACAAGAAAAGCCAGTCATTAGTTTTGTCTGATTACTGCCTCTTAACCTCTTTTCCCTCTCCTCTTCTGTCTTCTCTCGAATAACACTGACTCCTTTATGTACTGTTTTAAAAAGAACACCATATTAGAAGTTAAAATACTTTTGTTCTAATCTCTTTTCCATCACTTATTTGCTGTGTCTTTGGGAAAGTAGCAATCTCTTTACACCTCAGGTTCTAAGGTGGAAAATATATGTACATAGTAACACCTGCCCTACTTATTTTATAGGTCTGCTGTGAATATGAAGTGAGATCATGAATATAAAAGTGCTTTGAAAATTGTCAAGTGCTTTACAAGAGGAAGGGATTATTCTTTGCCTTTATAGAAGCGAAGGTTTTATTTCTAAAAGCACTTAGAACAATTTGAATATTTACATAATAGCTAAGAAAGTGCACTTGTGGCAGCGAGAAATGGGGAAAACTGAGATTTCCACTTCTAAATTCCTTTATCATCCACAGCAGCTCCCTCATTGTCCTGTACAAAGTGAGTACTAAGTAATTTTTGATTACATAGTTTTGATTCCACATTTGATTACTGAATGCCTTACTTATGAGACACTTTTCCTAAATTATCTTATAGTGTTAAGAATCTCTTCATGTGACTATGTTAATTCTAAATTTTGTGGGAAACTTTTGAAGAATATAAGAACCAGGGTATATATAAATTAAAAACACCAAGAGTCCCACAGAAATTCTAAAAATGGCAGACCTTTAATAAATGAAACTTGCAGGCTTAATAAATGAGTTTCCAACTAGATGAGATTAATGGAAGATCATATATTTGCTTAGCTTTCTGGAAGCTCTAACATTTCAATTCAAACATATATTCAAAATAAATAGACTAGTTGCATTTGCAAAGTTATTAAAAAGCCCAATACCAATGACCCTTTAAAGGACGAATTCCTACATTTCTCCCCACAATTCTTTGCAGACATCAACTTCAGTCACCAAAAGTGACTTTCCATTTCCTTAACAAACAACCTTTACAAATGTGTAATTTGCCTTTTGAAGAAAGTCACCTACTTAGAAAACTCTTTCTGTAAGTAGAAAAAAATTGAAAGGATAGAAACAAGGCATTCTACTTGACTTATTTCGCTTAGCATTATCTCCTCCAGTCCCATCCATGTTGCAGCAAATGTTGAGAAATCGTTCTTTTTGATGGCTGAGCAAGTCAAGCAGAGAAAGACAATTATCATATGGTTTCACTCATTTATGGAACATAAGAAGTAGGAAGATCGGTAGAAGAAAGGGAAGAAGAAAGGGGGGGTAAACAGAAGGGGGAATGGACCATGAGAGACTATGGACTCTGGGAAACAAACTGAGGGCTTCAGAGGGGAGGGGGTGGGGGAATGGGATAGGATGCTGATGCATATTAAGGAGGGCACGTATTGCATGGTGCACTGGGTGTTATACGCAAGTAATGAATCATGGAACTTTACATCAAAAACCAGGGATGTACTGTATGGTGACTAATACAATATAATAAAAAATTATTAAAAAAAAAAAAGAAACAAGGCATTCTACACCTGATAAATTGAGTGATTCGGTTTCTCTTTTTCTCTTCAAAACCGACAGGCTAGGTTATGTTTTCCAGTTGCATGCAGAGTTCAACAAGATACAGTAGTAACCAAGAATTTATGCTGCAGGACCTGAGGCACAGCGGGAGCGAGCAGAAGCTTGAATCTGTGCCTCTCAGTCCCAACTCTGAATTGAAGATGGTGCTTGGAATGGAGTCTAGGGCATTTGACTTTCAGTTCTCAGCACTAACCATTTCACGACCCTTATTCATCACACTCCTCAAAATGAGACATTTAATTAAGTGTGCTCAGATTTTAATACTCCACTTGATTGGCTATAAACCCAGGAACGCGTGCAGATCGTATTGTACTCCTCTCCGTTATCGTTTGCACCATACATTACTTTTCATGTGAAGCCATAACTGTATGCTCCATTATGAGCACTTCTGCTGGAAATTCAGGCATTCTCATTCCACTGCCACAGCAGGACGCTTGCTACAGTCAGACAAGCAGACTAGACTTCTGACATTCCTGTTAACATTGCTCATGAAACTTTGTAATACTGGAACTCTCTGACAATGCTGAAAATAAATTACAGAGCTGTGTTTCCCTACCTGAGTCTATTATTTTATCTAAAACACTTTCATCTTCTTAACTTCACTTTGGAAATGCTCTATTTATTTGGAGGTAGAGTAGCTTTCACTCTTGGGAAGGGCCACTATTACCCCACTCTATCTTACCTCATAGGACAGTCCTGATCATCTATGCTCTAACACGAAGGGAACATTTGTTAGCATATACAAAGGATAGTGAACATCACTGCCACGGTGGGGGTCCTCTCCTTTCAATGTATGTGCTGATTTAATTGGACATAACACAAAGTGACTGTGTTTATGTTTGTAAATGCCACTTTAACCCACCATGTATAGAAACTGTTAAGATTAATTTCCATAATAGGGACTATGGCAAGCTCAAAGAGCAATGGCTTTGGAGTCTGAGAATTGTTTGAATCCCAACTCTGGTACTTGCTAGCTATTGTATGCGATCTCAACACCATACAAAACTATTATGTTTTCTGAAACTTAGTTTCATCATCTATAAACAAGGAATAATAGTACTTACTATGTCAAAGGGCTCTCATAAGGATCATGCATATATTGTTTATGTGTATTATGTGTGTAAATATTATTCTTACATTATTATGCCTTTATCATCCCACTTCACAACAATTACCCCCTCTCTGACCTTCTATAGGGATTCCATTGAGCTCACTCTTGTGGTTATTTACATTCCATTTAACCATTAGCAACACTGCTTCTTCAATATCCAAGCACATTGAAAACTATTAGAGACATATGACATATGGCTCTCAACCTGATAATCACTCATGATTGATCTGTGGGCTGTCAGAAAGCTCAGGGTAAAGTGAAATGATATCTAGGTAATAGAAAAACACAATATTGGAAATTATATAATATTTTCCCCTTCCTCACTAGCCCTCGGGACTTATTAAATTAGTGGGCCAATAGTCTACTTTCCTCTTATAGGTACAGCTTACCTTATGAAGACAAAATTATAGAAACCCCTGAAAAAAGTAGATTGCTGCATCCTGGTTTCAGGAGCACAGTAGCTTAAAATGAATGAGGACAGCATGTCACAGTGAGATCAGGCTGGGGAAAACTTAGTTTTGTGTTTTTCTTTCTCCCACAATGCCTGGGAGTTCCAATGCCATCTGGAGTCACTATGAGGTATAAGCAGAGGGATGCAGCACCTCTCAGTGCCAACCAGGGATGGCGGGACTAATGTTGGTACAGAAGTAGCCTCCATGGGGACTAAAGGCAGACACAGGTGCAAGAAGACCTACAGACCCCTAAGCATACCTAGTCCCCCTACCTACATATTCCCAAGCAATGCACAACTATAAACAAAAAGCAACTCTTGGAAAATCTTAATCCCTGGACTAGAGGGTAATAGGAATTCTGTGAAGGGCAGTCACCTGTGGAGGAACATATACAAATAAGATTTAGTTGAGCTCAGATTTGAAAAACAGAGGACATTCATCTGGAAGCACTTCCCTCCATTCCTACTTTCCCTAAACCAACTAATGGATTCAAGATATGCTCTGGAGCTTCATATATTTCCTCATTTATATTAGCCAAGACCCCAGTAGTCCAGAGGGATATGAGCTAGCAGAAAACCAACCAACAAACAAATCAAATACATAGCTAACATTACCCCATCATTAAAGAAAAGTCACAAACTGGAACAACGATACCAAATGGAAAATTAATAACCACTTATTAAACTAGCATAACAAACATCCTGATGAGATCAAGGTAATATTTGGCAAAAAAAAAAAAAATTGAGTGAAAATAAAGAATTCAATAGTTTAATTGAATAGCAGAGTGTATACATCTGGATAATCAATTAATAAATTTAAATATCAGATTAAGGAACACTTTGAGACATGAAGAAAGCATAAGAACTGCAACTGTAGAAGAAAAAATAGAGAAGATAGAAGTGGAAATGTCAACATTTTAAAAATATGCTTCATAGAAAGAAAGAAAAGTTCACTTGATAATGGGGAAAATATTTGAAGAAAAAAATACCAATAATTTTTCAGAATTAAACGAAGATTTTTTAAAAATGTAGACTATAAGTATTCAACACTACCAAACAGGAGATGGGGGTGGAGGAAGGAACATCAACCTAGAAATATATGATGGAAATTTAAGAATGTCAAAGATAAAGAGAGAATTTGAAAAGTTTCCAGAATAAATGAGTAGACAATGTACAAGGAACAAGTGTCATATTGATGACAAACTTCTAACTAGCAACACAAAAAACCAAGAACATGACAGAGTAACCTGTTCAAAGTGTTAAGAGAAAAATGGTAATTTCAAGGTGGAAGTTTGTATCTGGCTAAACTCTTATTTAAATATGAAAGTGAAATAGAAGTATTTTAAGTTCTTCAAAACCTTATTATACAAGACCTCAGGTGTGTAAAACATCATGTTTTCCAGGCTTCAGGTAAGTAGCGATTCTCTGTAGGAACACTTGTGGAGAAGTATTCCAGCAAGAAAATGACTAAATCCCAGAGAATGTCCTGAACTGTATATAAAAAGTAAGAAAAGAATCAGAACAACTAGTACCTGGTTTAAACATTAGTAAATAACCCCACAGAGAGAATATGGTTTTCCAAATGATAATATTAATCCTATCTTTCATGAGATTCTCCTGATAGGGATACATTTGATTTAAAAAAAAAAAAATGTCCCAGCTGGTTGAATTTCATTTTTGTATGAAATTAAACCACAAAATTCAAGCTGATTTGAAACAAGTGAAGAGACTTTCATAACCTAAATAAAGTTTACCCTTCACAGTAGTCAGCTTTATAGGTTCACACTTAGGTCTGTGATATTTACCTTTGAAGCAAGGTCAGAGGCAGGAAACAGCAACAACAACAACAATAATAAAATAATCTGATTAATTCTCTCCAGTGTTACTTTTGGAGTCAAAATTACATCACCTAAAGTCACCCTTCTTCTAACTCTGGATTAAAATATTTTTAATTATTTCCCCAAATTAAATTCACCTCCAATAGACAGAACACTTCACCACTGAAGATATCAAAAAGGTTCACACAGTAACCTTGAGAAAACTGTGGAGGTGCTAGTATGCACGAAAGACATGTCAGTTTTTTCCATCTCCAAATCAGATTCATTCATGGCTTTCAGGCTCCTCTGCTTCCAGACTTCAGATTATTCCTCCTCCTATCCCTGTTTATTCTGGCTTTCCTTTCAATGTCTAGTCTTCTGTTCCTGCCACATGGCAAACCCCTAACAAACTGATTCACATCAAGTAGTGGATGACAGCAGTGACAATGCTATGTACCTTTTTTAGGACAACAATCAGTAATATTAGGGGATTAAATCTAACTGTGACAGGCAGAGTACTTTGCTTATTCCTGTAGCCAGGAGGAGGGGTGGGCGATATTTAAATAGGGAGATAGAGAAGTTCTTGCAGGCTATGATCTCTTCACACACATTTGAATGAAAGGCTGGCTCGGGATTCATTTGTTTCTCCTTTCACAAACAAAATCATTATGGCTTGTGAGAAGCTGGTATTTTTGTCCATCTGTGATCAATCTCAATAGCTTGAGGGGATGAAAATCTAACACATGGTTACACAATCATTAGACTTGACACATAAGCAAGAGAGTCAGACATTCATTTACCAAAATGGATTGAGCAGAAAATCCCAGAGCATTCAATGCAAATGAACCGGGAAGTTTCCAAGAATCTAGGTCACTTTAAGCAATGGAGAGTAATGGGTTTCTGAATTCGTCAATAGCACAGGTCCCCAAAATAGGAACTCACATAACCTGTCAAAAACTCACCTCCTGGATATTACCAGAACAGACTGTTGTTAAGACAAAGCTGGATTCATTGTCTACCGAGGTAAGGGTAACTATTGCCTCAAAAGGGAAACAGGGGCACCTAGGTAGCTCAGTTGGTTAAGTGTCTGACTATTGGTTTCTGCTCAGGTCACGATCTCAGGGTTGTGGGATCCAGCCCCCCACTGGGCACTCCACACAGGATGTGGAGCCTGCGTGGGATTCTCTCTCTTTCCCTCTCCCTCTGCCCCTTCCCTCCATGCTCCTGCATTCTCTCTCTCTCTCAAAAAAAACGGGGGGGGGGGCATGCAGAGCCACTATATTTATTGAAACTTTGATATCTGGCTAAGTGCAGAGAACTTATTAAGGTTGAGTAAGGATCATGATATAATAGTTTAGGATTGGAGTACATTTGAGGCAAGGCGTTAAAAGAATCTTGGGCTGTAAATTATCAGTTAATGCTTTCTGTTGAAAAGTTGACAGGTCTTTCCAAAGATTCAGGAATAAGCGATAAAGTTATTTGGAACTTTTATCTTTCTGGAAAGAGTCTCCTGGAATAGTAAAGTTATGCTAATGAAAACAAGATGATAGTCAAGTCATGTTTATGTAGACAGTAAATTGTGTGGCACATGGTTTCTCTTCAGGAATCTTCCCAATTTTTAAGTAATGCACAAAAGTCTCATATACTAGCACATTAATTTTCATATCTTCTGAATCTTGTAAAGTTCCTCGTGTATGAAAACATCCAATAACTGATGAATAAATACAATAAATCAATTAAATTAATACTGGGGTATAGATGACTGATAAAAGAACATTTTTAAAAAGAAGTTTTGACATGAGAAGCAGTAGAAGGATTTACAGATCATAAAAAAACAGGGAAAGAACCACAAAGAATAAAAGGAATAACAATAAATTAGAGGGAAGAAGAAAACACAATGTTTACATTTCTCAACTTTACCAATTGTCCAAGAAGCCTTTGCCTAAAACCACCATTGTTCCCTAGAGACCCTAGAAATCAACTCTGGCAATAGGTCTTTGGATGTGTCTTAGGAAGTAGTGCTGCTGTTTCTCTGAGTTGAAGATTTTGTCCTAAGAAGTGAGGATGGAGAGCCTCTCTATGTTCTCCATGGACCTGTCAGGAGGGAGACTTTCAAGTCTAGGAATTTGGATTTTTCCTCTCTTCTCATTTCCTCTAAGAAGGCATAGATCCTTTTGGAAATATCTGGAGGTATATATCTGACATTGAATTTTTACAAATAATCAATGAATTTGGATTATCCAACCTGAAAAAATGTGAGTTGAAGCCTAGTGGAAATCAGACATACGATCTCCTGTAATTCAGATAGTGGGTCCAGAAGATAAATACTCTGTGTGTATATTTTAAACAAGAAATATGAAAGGAGTTGGGAAATAAATGCATCTTCTACTTTAAATTCCCTATTTCAAAAGTCTTTATGGGAATAAGAATAATGATTAGAATTTGTGAATGTGTAAAATAGATACCCTTGTTCACTAGGCTTTGCATGTAAGCAAATGTCACAGAGCCCAAATTGCAAAAACCCTTAGAATGTGAGCCAGGTCCAAGCACTGTCTCTTAATTCCAGTTCAGCCTGATAGATGCAGGCTGTTCAGCTACATATTTGTGTAACTCAAGTAGTTAAAAATTATCAGAAAACATCCTCTTCTAACACCTAGTCTATGGTGGATTGTTCTGATGGCGTTCAATAGAAATGCACAAAGTGGATTTCTTCCATGTTCAACTTAGCACAGCCTGTGACATTTCTAGAGCTGCAGGAAACACCAGTCCAGGTCTAAAATATATAAGGAACCAGCTGGAATTTTCAGGTGAAATGTCAGATGAAACTCCATCCTCAGACCTGAGAATCTCAGCGTTTGCCTCAACTCCATTCTTTAGAGAACCTGCCCTTGCCTATAGCATAAAGTGAGGAGTCCATGGGTTCAGGCAGAATGTGCATCAATAGCCCACACCCTTCACTTTTTGATAACTCTCCAGATTTTGGGACCTGGAATTTCCTCTCCAATGAATCCTGGGTCTTGCTCCAGGGTCTGTGCCACACTCTACCCTGGCTCCCCACTCCTAATGCCACACCTTGGAACTAGTGTGTACACTCCTAGGCTCAAGGAGTGACCAAGAGTCCACCTTTTGCAAAGGGTGTACACAGCTTGGACATGCAGGTTGGGGTATCCACAAATGTGGATATAAGCTTTCTGACATTTTAGGATCAGGTCAGAAGTGGAGGGGTGGAGGAAGATGGGAAGAAGGAAAATGGACAACTGTGCGTCGGGAACCAGGAAGCTGTGCTCCACTTACCATTCTCCTGTGAAGCTCCAAAGAATTAAAGAATTCTCAGTTGAAACTTGCTCTTCCTGGTCATTATGAAATCATAGCTGTCAAGGCTGGAGAATAGAACATGGTTATTTAAAACTGAATGGGAAGAAATCAGAGGGAGACAAACCCTGAGAGACTCTTGACTCTGGGAAATAAACTGAGGGTTGTGGAAAGGGAGATGGGTGTGGGGATGGGGTAACCGGGTGATGGGAATTAAGGAGGGCATATGATGTGATGAGCACTGGGTGTTATATGCAACTAATGAAACATTGAACATTACAACAAAAACTAATGATGTATTATATGTTGTCTAATTGAATTTAAATTTAAAAAGAACATGGTTATTTAGTATTTTATTAGTTTGATTTACAACTTTTAAATGTCTGCATGTAAGGAGTATGGACCTAAATTTCTACTCTATTCTCAGGCCCTGCACATGTTAGAGGTTGGCCTGAATGGTGTGTGTGTGCGCGCGTGTGCGCGCGCATGCGGGTGATAGGAATGGCATTGGTTTGGGCAGTTTAGATAGAAGGTCTCTGTGTAAGATACATGTAACTCAAATCGGGGGAAGTATTTCTACTTGAAAATCTTACCTTCTTCCAGAAATTAAAAGGTTTTCCCTTGCTGTTAGAAAACAAATAGAGGAAACTGAATTAAGCCACGTGTGACAGAGAATTAGTCTAGAAGACTAATGGATGGTGGCAAAGATGGTAGTTAAGTGCTGGAATTAGGTCCCAGAGAGATAGTTAAGTCTCTGTCAAAAGAGGTTGATTCTTATCATGCATAGTTCATGTTTGGCTTTTACAATGGGAAAAGAGTAGATGCCTAAAAGGGCTTTTAGGATTTGTATAGCCTGAGGCATCTCTAACTGAATTATTTCTACCAAAAACATAATCCATCTATCACTGGATTTATATAAGCATGGTTTATTAATTTTTTATTTGATGTAGACTTTTATACAGTAGTCCCTCTGATCTGCACGGAATACATTCTAAGACCCCCAGTGGATGCCTGAAACTGAGGATAGCTCCCAACCCTAAATATGGTATGTTTTTTTCCTACACATATGTACTTATGAATTAGTTTAATTTATAAATTAGGCACAGTAAGAGATTAACAATGACTAATAATAAAATTAGACAATTATGACAATATACAATAAAAGTTATGTGAATGTGGTCTCTCTCTGTCTCAAAATATCATATTGTACTCTATTTGCCCTTCTTGTGCTAATGTGAGATGATAAAATGCCTAAAACTTGATGAGATAAAATGAAGTGAATCATATAGGCATTATGATGTAGTGTTAGGTTACTATTGGCCTTCTGACCGTATGTCATAAGAAGGATCACCTGCTTCTGGATTGTGGTTGACACAGGTAACTAAAATCTGCAAATATCCAATTTTCTGTATCAGAAATTTTTTCAATTTTACTAAGAAAAGGTGTTTCCCTAAACTGTGCTATATCCTGACATGTAAGAAAAAGTTCAAGCTTACCTCTACTATTGAATGATGATCCATCCGGTAGTCTAGGTAGAAGCTGAGGACAAAGAATGGACAGGTGCATTGCAGTGTGGGCCAATTCTTTTTAGACCATAAGAAGCAAAAGACCATAACTCCTGGAGCAAATGGTCTGAAAGGTCAACAATAAACACAATAACTGCCTTAGCCCTGCTGCCTCCAACCCCAATTCTCTTAGTAACCCAGTGTCATGCTAATTCTAACGTCACATGCTTGATGTCAACTCAAGATTTTATATCCCCTAGGTATTTGATAAAACTAGTAGCTAGCAGTCCTGTGTATTCTGTATACACAGCCATCTTATCCCAAATTGAATACACAAGGAGGAAAGCAAAACAAAGCAAAAACAACAGAAACAAAACAGAACTTTCTCCTCCAAAGAATGCATATGTAGAAAGCAAAAAAGCTATAGTAGTCCATGAGAAATGACAGGCACTTAAAAAAATAGTGTTTTATTAAAAATTTAAGAAGCTATAAATGATTGAGAAACAATGAGGCAATTTGAAAACACTTGTTAATATAATTACCTATGCAGAGGCAGTGGTTGGAATATAAATCTGTGGTTGCCTCAGATTGCTTAGCTGGCAGAGTAAACCTTGTGGTGGAATTAATTTTTCCCTTCATATCTAAATCTTTGGTTTCTAGATATATTGGAAGTTCCTATAATAAGACAAAAGTCTCAGCATAGGATACAAATTGTCTAAAAACTCTTCTAATAGTAAACTGCCCTCCACTGATTCCTTTACTCAATCATTTACCCCTAGGTCCATTTAATTCCTTTGCATCCTTAAAGAAATCAAATTCAAGAGAGACTTGACTGTTTGTCACTAACCCTTCCCAGCCGCTGGCTTTTCCAAGTGCTTTCAAATAGTCTCAGAGAAATCCCTTAACTAGAAGGGCAAAGGATGTTGGCCACTGTCTTTTGTCAGTTACATGGAGTATCATGTATGTGATGGGCTGTGCAGGGGCATAAACAAGAAATATGAGAGGGATAAATTTTTAATCTACCCTACACGTGTGAACCTTGGGGATGGGAACGTAAGAAATGGAGAATTCTACTACTAAAAAAAATGAACACTGAAACAAATAAAACATTCATCTTTCTCCTCCCAGTTTCTATACATGCTCAAGTCCCTCACCTTCTCTTCCCACTTCTTTCTGTCTAAACTACCCTCAGGTATTTCAGGGACATTAGGAAAATGTAAGTAAGACATTTTAAAAAGCCACCTTTGAAAGATTATATTAACAAGTTTTTAATTGTATAATTGGTATGTTCTCAAAACATAAAGCTGACTCCTGTTCTCGATCTTCACTTGGAGGGAGACATGTTTTTTCCAGCTTATTTATTTAGCTATTTATTCATATACTGAGTATCTCTACCAATTCAGTATCCAATCCATGCCCATCACTCTGACCCATGCTGGGCACCCAGAGTGCAGGCTGCAGACAGGGAAGATTAAAGGGGCTCCCAGGATGCCAAGTAAGGGGCATTTGAAGGTCAGTGGAAACAGATCTAGTATCACAGCTGAGAAGTAATATTAATTAAGATTTGGGTCGGTGAGAACATTTCAAGCTTGTATATTGACTACAGCAGAGGGTCAAAGAGTTGAAAGAAAAGGTATCTATACTGACTCTAGAGGGCCAAATTAAAAATGTTAGCTGGCATTTTTCCACTCCTTCTCCAGGGTGCCATGGCTGTTAAAGTGGAATTGAAATGCATCCCTCCCAGTCTGGGGGCCATTCTGATCTGACAAAGCAGAGCTACCCACTGTGCTAAATGTGCTGCCACTATTGCTCTGCCCTCATTCTTGGTTACAACTGCTTTTCAATTAATATCTTGGGTGCATTATAAATTTGCTCTGGATGCCAGTCATTCCATTAAAAAAAAAAAAGGCTTAAACTGAACTCAGCAGTTACAATTATTTTTTGATAACTTTATGGATTCTTTTTTTTAAGTTACCCAAGACTTACTCTTGTTTTATAGATTTCCCTGTCTTCAAAGACCTCAAATCACAGAGAGCATAATTCACTTTTTTCTTACTTTACATGATGCGTTTGCTGGAAAATTTCCATTTGCTCCTCAAGATCTACTCTCCTCCCTTTTCTACCTGTCTGTACTTGGGGTGGGAAGGGGGCTGACTTACACGCACTCTACAAATAGAACCCCTTGTCCTCTGGTTTTCTCTTGAATTTGGCCAATGGGAGGCATCAGTAGAGGATCTGAGTTTATTCTCCTAATTTCCTCACTGCTGTTCAATGCTCATTTGCTGGTCACTGCTTCAGACAGTGGAGGAGGAAACAGGGAAGGAGGGGGACAATCTCTCTGTCCCCAGGTCCCCGTGACTTTTCTTCCCTTTGAACCCTCATCTTTATGAGAGAACTAACCACAGGATATTACATTATCTCTTATTTCCCTATTCCTGTTAGTGTCTTTGTAAACTGTTCATTTATTAAAGCCTCCTCAAATTAATCCAACTGGAATATATCCCTGTTCTTACTATGATACAGACACAATGGGGAAACTGACTTATCTGGATTATTTGCCAGAAATTTTGCAACTGCATTGTCATTGAAAAAGGTCAGAACAGAATTCCTGGCTCTGACACTTGCTCACTGTGTGACCTTGGTCTAGTTACTTAATCATTCTGTGCCTGAGTTTCCTTCTCTATAAAATGAAGTTACTTTTCAGGTTTCCTGTGAATACACAATTTATGAAAAGTGCTAAGCACAGTACCTGAGGCAGAGAAAATTTCTTATCCTGGTAGCTAGCAATCAATCCAGTCATTCAGGTGTTAATGAAGCCAATAATCCAGTTTCCACCCTTGTAGAAGCAGGCTTCTCTTAATCGCTTGGCCACTCAATGCCTTCTTGCACTCTTAACCCTGGATAGACATGAATTCATTGATTCAACTAATATTTATTGATTGCCTATTATCTAAACGACATCATGTTAAGAGCTGTGGAGAATTAAAATAAGATGTAAGTCTTATTTCTTAAGAAGCTTATATTCTATTAGGAAGAGGGAGACAAAGGAAATTATTGTCAACTGGATTCCTAAGAGGTCCAAGCCACTATCGGGTCTTCAAATATTCTTACTTAGGAAGCTAAATGCCACAGTAAGGTAGCATACAGGAGATGTCAAAGAGGCAGACTGCCAGCAAACTAGAATACAAAATATTTAGAGAAAGAAGTGTATTTTTTTGAGTCTGGTAGTGATTATCTTGTAAATGCAAGGCATAAATGATCCTGAAACTTACTTATGGAATGCCCACTCAGATAAAATAGGTGTGACTTTTTGACCATGAGAGGCAGTCCATTCATTCACTGACCCTATTTTCTCTATTCCAGAGTACACTTATCTTTTTACACAACCTAGACCTGGTCATCCAAATCATGATTTCAAAAAGCAAATCTATTTTAATTAATTTGTTGCTTAAATGATACAAAGACTCAATGTTTAGTTTTACCTCAGATACCAAGGACTCTCTGATCCCCCTTCAAATACATACTTAAAACACTTACTCCATTACCATTGTTTTGATTTTGATGTTCTAAAATGAAGAGTTCAGGGGTATAAAGGTCCATGCTCCTGACAAGGGAGCATTTGATTGATTTATTTGGGATCTCAATTTTCCCTACAATAAAATGGCAAATTGTTGGTTTGCTCACAAATAATTCCTATTTCCACCCAATTTCAATTCTAAGCCGTTGAAGATACATTAATATACCTCAAGCCTATTCATCCAGGTGAGAAAGGTGGGAAATTCAGGTTCTTCAAGGAGAAAATTACTTCTAATATCTTGCCAAATAAATGACCACTCTTTCTGCCTACATATGAGCAGTTTGAGCAGAATATACATAATTGCTAGTCTTAGAATTTTTCAGCCCTCAGAATCTTCTGTACTTCTTAGGTATTCATTTATATATATATAAAAAAAAGTAAGAGGGCATTGAACTAGTCAGTTGATTTTGAAGGAATCTGGTCATTTGATTTGGGATGGAAACAATCTTTTTTACATGGCTTCCCATTTGTCTTAGTGTTTAGAGTGAGTTTCATGGGCCTAGTTTACTGTCATCTGAAAGTCTTGTGAATGTACTTGGGTGTGTGAGTTTGAACATTATTGGTACATCAAACCACTCATAAGCAATTTAGTTAGTCAGTGAACTGTAGGCTCTAGTGCTTTCCTACGAATACAGACAATTTCCTATATATTACACATCCATTAGTATTAAAGACAAGCTATGTGATTCCTCCATCTACCAAAGGTAGTCCATCTGGGAACACAAACAGACATGGTAGACACACACACACACACACACACACACACACCCATATGCCGACATAGATACACAGACATGTGACAAATACATACATGGACACACACACAAACACAAAAACAGAAACACATTTATCTTCCCATGTCTCAGATTGTCCATAAAATGACACGCTTTGAGTGATGTAAAATCATGCGGTAGGGTGATATGAGACATCAGAGAGGAAAGGTCAGTTGGTGGCGAGATTTTATTGTATATCCAAATCCATCTGGGGTTTGGGCTGTCAAACAGTACAACAAAGGCGAGACTTATAAATCAGTTATCTGGCCAGTTGAAGTTGAGGGTTTACTGTTACTTTAGCCCTTTCCTCATTCCATTTCACAAAAACAAAACAAAACAAATGCCGACACATTGCTCACACTATTTCTTTCAACTGCAATGCCCTGAATCCTAATACAATGTATTTTCAAGAGTTAATCATATTTGAATAAATGCTTTGAAAGACTGTCTCCATTCATGACTGAAGGGCTGGGTCTCTGCACTTGTGCAACCTTATGTGTTCGTGTGCTATTAAGGAGAACACTATTAGTTTGCAGAAATTAAATCTTGGAACTTTATAAGGGGAAAGAGTCTTAGAGATCATATAAATAAATAATTATCTTAAAGGTGATGCAGCTGAAGACCTAAAGAGGCAAAGTGACTGTCCCAGGGTCACACAACATCATCACTGTAGCTTCATTCCTTTGGGACTTGAGGATCTCCACCACCACCCCCAATGAGACACATTCAAAGGTATTAAGCACTATCCTAGTGACTTTTACAATATATTATGTAATTTGCTTAATTATCACAACAATCTCATGAGGTGGATATAATCCTATTTTACAGCTTGGAAATTGCCTGGTTGGTCAATGTAGGGGTCTGAACTGGAACATAGGTCTCTACACTATGTTTCCAGGGATATATCCATGCCAAATCTGCCTCCCTGCAGTCATTGATTAAAATGCAAACACACCTGGGAATTATAGTCTTAGAAGCTAATATCCCAGTTACTAATCCTGCTTTAGGGGAGATTAGTTGGCGACTTGGTGAGAGCAGGAATTGGACTCTGAAGTTGTGCTTAAAGGCAGATTTTGATAGTGAAATGGCAGAGTATAAATGACCTATTTCATAGCTTTGCCTTGAGCTATTCGTATTCTACTTACCCATCAGCTTCATGGCAGCCTGGTAGAGGGGCAGATGCGAAAACCATTGCCAGAAAAGAGATAGGTCTGTCATTACTGGAGAAAATGAGTCCCCCCTCTGATCTACCCCCTTCCATGAGAGCCCCATCGAGACATCGGTTTGCCCTGGAACCCTCAGAGGAAGCCCATTTTCTGGGGAACAGGACAAGGCTCCTCCAGGCAGTCTCATCTCTTTGTGGCCTCTATGATGATAATATATTTGTGCCTAATCCATAATTAACTGGGAAGAGCATAATATTAATTATTTTGCTCAGTTGTTAATCAGTGGGGTGTTTCCCTCCCACACCCCTCCCGTTGCACACTAACCTGTCAAACTCTAGTAATTGTTGCATGAACAGGTTTGGGTAAAAGTCTCCAAGGAGGACAATTCTCTTGTTCCATTAGCGAGAACACATATAGATCATTTTCAGTGCTAATCTAGGGCTAAAATCAATTATGTCTCTTGTATTTAAAAATTAAATTGACTCGCCATGGGAGTAGGATGAAGGAAAAATACATTCCTCCTATTATGTGTAATTACAATTGTAAAACATTTTCCTTCGGAATGTAATTGCTGCCTGCAGAGGCTGAAGCAAGAGCTTGAAGCCTTTAGTTGAGAAAGGCTGGGCTTTCTTTCAGGTTTTTTCTTTGGGCTTTTGTTTCCCACCCCTCCCCAGACCCCTTTCTTCCTCTTCATTTTAATGCTATTATAACACTGTGAGGTCCTCTAAGGCTTCTCGACTTTCAAAGAATCTCAAATGTAGTTTAGGGCATAGGGAGAAAAACCAGCACAGAAAAAGAGAAAGCTAATTATGCCTGTAATCTATATGATGAAAACTTCAATCTTACTAGTATTTATTTAGTGTTCATTGTGTGGCCAGGCCTGAGTTAGGTGCTGTGGGAAACAAACACAAATGACATGGTCTCTATTATCAAGGTTTTTGAAGTTGATGAATGACTCAAGTATAAGTTATATGAAAAATAAGCAGTTTTTCTTTCTTTTTTTTAAATTGACAATATGATTACTTGACCAATGATAGACATTGCAATGCTCAGGGAGGTCAGTAAATTAGGAGATCACAGAATTGATTATGGTTCTCTCCCTAAGACTCAGTTCTCAGACTCGTCTTATTCCCTCCCTCAGAAGCACCATCATTTCTCATTAACTGCAACAATTCCATTCTAAGAGTATTTTGGTTGGAAAGAACAGTAACCAACTCAAAATGGCTCACATATAGAATTGCTAGATGAAATACAGGCTACCCAGTTAAAAGTGAAATTCAGATTGTTAAGAGACAATACAACACACCGAAAAGGAAGCTGCTTAAGCTAAGCCTCAAGTCATCAATCCAAGACTTAAGACCCCTGCCATCTCCTAAAGTACAGTAACTTTGCAATAACCAACCCACTTACTTTTTTGGCCTGGTATAACTTCCTTGTTCCTGTTTCCTTCTGCCTATAAAGTCTTTCATTTTGTACAACTCCTCAGATCTCCTTTATATCTACTAGGTTAGATGCTGATTTGAATTGATTTTTGCTCAAATAAACTCTTAAAATTTTTAATATGCCTCAGTTTATATATACACTCACACACACATGCACACACACACACACACACACACACACACACACATATTTAAGATTTATTTATTTGACAGAGAGAGAGAGACAGCCAGCAAGAGGGAACACAAGCAGGAGGAGTGGGAGAGGAAGAAGCAGGCTCCCGGGGGAGCAGGGAGCCCGATGTGGGGCTCGATCCCAGGACCCTGGGATCACTTCCTGAGCCGAAGGCAGACGCTTAACTACTGAGCCACCCAGGCGCCCCTCTCAGTTTATATTTTAACAAGATAAACAACTATTACAGGTCGTTCCTTTAAAAGTATAATTATACTCCAAATATTGCATGGAACATACTTATACTAAAACAAATATATTCATTGTTTACCTGAACTTCACAAGTAACTAGGAGTCCTAAAGTTTTATTTGCCAAATCTGACAAACATACTTACATAAGGAGAACCATTTATTATAGGGATGTGGGATGTCTAACCATTTATTAACAGGATATACGATGTCTCCAAGAATTCAAAGAGCAGAGTTATATCTTGACCTCAAAAATAGACTGAAATAGTGTTTCAGGGGACAGAATCCTCTTTCTCTGTGTCTCTTCATACATCTGTTTTATTCTTTGCTTTCACTTGAGGCAAGCTTTCTTTGTTTACCAACTCCCATCATGGAAAATAGACATCACTGGCTATTTTGATCTCTTTTTTTAGGGACATCAGCCATGCTGTCCTGGAACTGCTTAGTCCCAACTCCAAATTTCTGGGGAAAATACTGATTGGCCAAGCTTTTGTTAGTTGCCCATAGTTCAAACAATTAAGTATAATGTAAGATTAATGTCATATTTTATAAATCCTGTGAAATCATGTGTGTGAATGGTCTATTCTCATAAAAGTGATGATGACAAAAAAGATTGGTCACAAAAATATTGCTGTCCCTTACAACTTGTTAAATTAGTGAACCCCTAATACATATCATTTTAAAATCTCTTTTAGAGTTCCTACTTACTAAACTGATTTACCTTACAGTCCTTTGTCATCTTAAAATCACCCCAGTTAAAATCTGTATCTTTACTTTTAAATGCAGCATTTCCATTCAATTTATTTTTGTGTGTATGTGACATTATCACACTCCCCTATTGCCTTGAAGTCATTATTGACTCTTTTCCTTTACCCTGCTTTTTCACCTCTGCTCAGTCTCCGTACTTTATTAACACTTCCATCATAATATCTTTTAAATTACACTCTTTTTTTCTTTTACACATTATCTAATTCTATAATGCTACTTGTATCTTTATCACTTATTTATTAATCACTTACATTGTGTAACAAGTCTTCCAGGCTCTTCTTGTTTCAAAATACTCAAGGTACATAGTAGTTTTAGATTCTTTTGCTGTTTTTTTTTTTTTTTTAAGTACAGGTTGCATATATCATCTTTTCCAAGTCAAGAATAGGTTGCCACCATCTGTAGACTCTGGGATGGTGAATAGAATTAGTTCTGTTTGAAGACTAAGTGCCTCGATGTAGAATGAGACTCTGAATCCATTCTTTCCTACTATATAGGGTTGTTGCCAAGATTAGAGGCTTCCAAATATATTGTTTATGGGTTTCAGAATCTTATTTGTGATCTTTAAGATGGTATCTGTTAATATCAATATTCAAAGTTTCAACCAAATGCTCCAAATTGCTTGCCATCCATATTCACTATTCATAAATTTATAGAATCAGAATTGTCATAGTAGAAAGGGGTCATGACAGTGTTTTGAATTTCCTAAAACCAGAAGTCTGACTGAATTGTCTTCCAGAAATTATACTTTATGGATTCTTTCATTTTGTTAAAAGGTACTCAATAAAAACAGCCATGATTCCTTAGGTTCCACAAATTATGTGTTTCTCTACTATGTTAATTTTGATTCTGTTTATCAAACCAATTTCAATGAATTTCTAAGACAAACTGTCCATCAGTGAATGAAGAGAAGAGGCAAGCTTATTTTGAAAACAATCACTGCAACTCTCATGAAAAGATACCATCACAAAGTGTCCCAAGGATTAATTGTGAAACGGGGGGGGGGGGGGGTTTTTTTAAACAAATATATTCTAACATATACAGATAGTGAAACCTCATTTTGCAATGCAATTAGATCAACTGAGTATTCATGATCCTTACCAAAGTAGTGACAATACTATACATGTATAACTGCTTTTCATTTCCTAGACAGATATTATAATTGTGGTAGAAATAGTAATAGTAGTATAGTACAAGTAGCAGTAATAGTGATAATAATAGTTGTATAGTTAGTATTGTTGAAAAAATAATATAACAATCTGTAGATGCCAACTGATATAAAATTTATAAATGATATAACCATTTCACCACTTTCATTGAAGTTTGATAGGCTTGACCTCATTCCCAGAGATGGGTTCTGGCAGACCTAAGCCAGTCTAGGTAATCTCATGACTTCTACGGTATGGAAAGTAAAAGTCTGTGCCAATCAATGTATGACACCCTTCATACAGAGATGGTCAGAAAACTTCAATGGTAGACAATCAGCATGACGCCCAGAAACACCTTTGATGGTTATGGAATTTGACTTTCTCTCCCCACACTCCCTGAAAATTTTTGAGAAAGGAAGTAGGTCAATTTGTTACTGGCAGCCACTTTATGACCTGCGGACACCAGGTTGAGGATGAAGTTGGCATTCAGAGGATGGCAGGGACAGTGAGAGAATAATAGAGTAATACAGGCAAAACTTTGATAGAACTGATAAAACTTTTAAATCTTACACTTTCTACCAATATAAGCAAACAACTACTCCTTTTGTTTAAGCTAGTTTGATATAGGTTTATTATTACTTGCAATGACAAACATCTGTATTAACATATATAAGTAGATCACTATATTTTACAAGATACTTACATAGGCTTTATTCATCTTGATCCTATATAGAAATCTGTGAGCTAAACATTTAGATATTACTATATTCATTTATTGTAATTATTATTATGCTTACTTTCTGATGAGAATTTAGAGGCTCAAAGATATTGTAAAGTTTTACTAAAATACAAAGAACATCTACGGTTCTTCTGAGACCCAGGATTTTGGGATTCCATCACAATGTTATATTGAAGGAAATTATTAAATTGACTGGTGGGGACATCATTTTTTTAAAGTTTTTATTTTAATTCCAGTTAGTCAACATACAATGTTATATTAGTGTCAGGTGTACAATATAGTGATTCAACACTTCCATACATCACCCAGTGCTGATCACAAGTGCATTTCTTAATCCCCATCACCTATTTCACCCATCCCCTCACCCACCTCCTCTCTGGTAACCATCAGTTTGTTCTCTATAGTTAAGAGTCTATTTCTTGGTTTCTCTGTCTCTGTCTTTCTCTCTCTCTTTTCCCTTTTCTCATTTGTTTTGTTTCTTAAATTCTACATGATGAAATCATATAGTATTTGTTTTTCTGATCGATTTATTTCATAGTACTATACTTTCTAGCTCCACTCATGTCATTGCAAATGGCAAGATTTGTCCCAAGAGTTCATTTTTGCTTTTGTTTTTCTTGCCTCAGGAGACAAATTTAGAAAAAAGTTGCTATGGCCCAAGTCAAAGAGGTTACAGCCTGTGTTCTCTTTTAGGATTTTGATGGTTTCCTGTATCACATTTAGGTCTTTAATCCATTTTAAATTTATTTTGTATTTGGTGTAAGAAAGTGTCCAATTCCATTCTTTTGCATGTTACTGTCTAGTTTTCCCAGCATCATCTGTTGAAGAAACTGCTTATTCCCTTTGGATATTCTTTCCTGTTTTGTAAAAAATTGACCATACAGTTGTGGGTTTATTTTGGGGTATTCTATTCTGTTATGTAAGTCTATGTGCCTATTTTTGTGCCAGTACCGTATTGTTTGATTACTACAGCTTTGTGATATAACTTAAAGTCTGGAATTATGATGCCTCAGCTTTGCCTTTCTTTTTCAAAATTGCTTTGGCTATTCAGGGTCTTTTGTGGTTCCATACACATTTTAGGATTGTTTGTTCTAGTTCTGTGAAAAATGTTATTGGTATTTTGATTGAGGTTGCATTAAATGTGTAGATTGCCTTG
Organism: Ursus maritimus; assembly: GCF_017311325.1. Classification (NCBI taxonomy): domain Eukaryota; kingdom Metazoa; phylum Chordata; class Mammalia; order Carnivora; family Ursidae; genus Ursus; species Ursus maritimus. The sequence continues at coordinate 28,600,822 of NW_024424230.1, forward strand.
GGTAGTATAGACATTTTAATAATATTTGTTCTTCCAATCCATGAGCATGGCACGTCTTTTGTGTCCTCTTCAATTTTTTTTATCAGTTCTCTGTAGTTTTCAGAGTACAGGTCTTTCACCTCTTTGGTTAGGTTTATTCCTACGTATTATTTTCGGTGTAATTGTAAATGGGATTGCTTTCTTAATTCCTCTTTCTGCTGCTTCATTATTGGTGTAAAGAAATGCAACAGATTTCTATACGTTGATTTTGTATCCTGTAATTTACTCAATCTGTTTATCAGTTCTAGCAGTTTTTTTGGTGGATTCCTTTGGGTTTTCTGTATATAGTATCATATCATCTGCAAATACTGAAGGTTTTACTTCTTCCTTGCTGATTTGGGTCCCTTCTATTTCTTTTTGTTGTCTAATTGCTGTGGCTAGGACTTCAAGTAGTATGTTGAATAAAAGTGGTGAGATGGACATCCTTGTCTTGTTCCTGCTCTTAGGGGAAAAGCTCTCAGGTTTTCCCCACTGAGGATAATGTTAGCTGTAGGTTTTTCATATAAGGTCTTTATTTTTTTTTTAAAGATTTGTTTATTTTAGAGAGAGAGCAGGGGGGATGGGCAGAGGGAGAGGGAGAGAGTCTGAAACAGACTCCATGCTGAGTATGGATCCCAATATGGGGCTTGATCTCATGACCTGCCATCACAACCCCAAGATCACAACAAGAGCCAAAACCAACAGTCTGACTCTTAATAGACTGTGCCACCCAAGTGCTGCCATATAAGGCCTTTATTGTGTTGAGGTATGTTTCCTCTAAACCTACTTCTTTGGAGTTATTATGAACAGATGTTGTACTTTGTCAAATGCTTTTTTCTTTGTCTAAAGAAATGATCATGTGGTTTTATCCTTCTTCTTATTGATGTGATATATCATTGATTGGTTTAAGAATATCGAACCACCCTGGCAACCCAGGAATAAATCTAGTGGGGACATCATAAAGGTTATAGAAAGCAAAGGACAGCATTCTATTGGTAGGTTTATTAAGCCAGTGAGTTGGTTAGGTCCTTCTGGGCAAGAATGAGAAGGTTGAGACTAAAATGTAGGAAAGAGAAGGGAAGTGATAGATCCCATCAGCATTCCGTGGGATTGTGAAGTCTCTCGAGTAAATCTGTTATGTAGCTTTGTCCCTAATCTGTGTGTTTTGTCACTATTTTTAGTAACACATGTATGTCTCACATTTTCCCAAAATGATCAAAAGGCCTTTCAGTTAGCCTTGTACCTTTCTGTCAAGAAGAAAGTCTTAGATAAACTCATTAATGCTGAAGCATTAGGGGCTTAATTAAAATGCAAATCCTAACCAGAAAGATTTGCATTTCAATGAAGAAGAATGAAGGGGATGATACTTACCTTAAAGGAATAAAGCAGTACTTGTGGTATTTCAAGTATCAGGGAGATTATTTTGGGGCAAGGATGTATTATCACCACTTTACAAACCACACTATTAGATAACTAACTACTTAACTCTATGTAAAGTCCACCAAAAAGGGAGGGCATTATCACCTAGGGGCCATGGTTTTAGTACTGCCAATGCACAAATATAGAGATATGGTTAGAGCCACAGAAGTATATGTGGACAGAAAGAGAGTTTAAAGGTATCAGCCACATACATGATTCCAGGTTATCAGCTAGCGGCAAGAAATTAAACAGGTTTAGAAGATTGTAGGTGACCTATTATGTCAATTGTATTTTAACAATAGCTAAGGTCTGTGTAAGTAAGCAACATTTTAATACACACACATACAATTTTAATGAAATATTACAGACCTACTGAAAGATATAGCTAGTACATCAATGTACCCATAATTCCTATTTTCTTCAATTTTTTTTCTAAAGAACTAGACTCAATATGTTTTTTATGATCGCACTTAGCCCTCCTTCCCAAGATAACAACTGTAAGATTTTTTATTTTTTCTTTGTTTTTCTTTTAAAATATCACTACATACTTATGTATGAATAAAAATATTTACTAGTATTCTTCAGATTTTTAAAAAAGATTTTATTTATTCATTTGAGAGAGAGAGAGAGCACAAGCTCATGTGTGGAAGAAGGCCCTCACTCAACCATGCTGGCACCCTGATCTTAGACTTCTAGCCTCCAGAACTATGAGATACAGATTTCTGTTGTTTATAAGTGTTGAAAGACAAAATTCAACTGAATAAAATTTAAAGATCTTATTGGCTTTATTTGTTTCATAAATTAGGCAATATCCCACCAAGCACACAGAAAGGAGTTCTAGAGAGATGGACAAAATGGGAGACATTTAGAGGCAGAAGGGGGAGAGACAAGGAAAGTGAGTCACTTCATTTTCTTTGGGGGATGGAAGGAGCCTATGAGGCAGATGACCTCACTAATGCTGACCAGGAAATACTAGATTTACTATTTTAAGATTACATCCCTAGGAGAGGTTGAAACTGCAGTTAAGTTAGTTATGAAGTCTTGGTTTGCTGCCTGGGGCTTGGTTTTGGACCTGTTGTCTCTCTGTCTGTCTGTCTGTCTCTCTCTCTCTCTCTCTATATATATATATATTAACACAAACCACTCAGTTTTTTAGTATTTTTGTTATACAGCTCATGTGGACTGAAGTACATATGATTCTTGACCATATACTCAGCCTTTCAACCTCAGCAGACAACTTAGTTTTTCTTTAACACAGATCATGATTTTTCTAGGTCATAAATATAAATTCCTCTTTTATATGGCCTTCTTTCCACCCCTGCTCCACTTGCAAAATGAGGTTCATTCATTCATTCAAAAGTCTACCCTTTGCTAAATAACGCATCAATAAAACTTTATTTTTCAATCTTCCAAACTCTTCCAAGAAGAGGTACAATCACTTCTTTGCATCTGCGCAGGTGTTAGCAAATATCTAATGACATTACATACTTTTTGACATACTTCTTTTCTTTTTTTATTATCTGTAGTTGGTGTGCTGCCCAGGAGTTTGGTGCTCAATATATAGTTCAACTGAATTCATCACCAATGCAATAGGGGCTGGAATCAGTACTAGAGCAGTATTCTTCACTCCTCCATTCACCGGAATTTGGAGGTCATAGTTGTTCCACACAAGGCATTTTGTGTCTCACTAGTCTGCATTTCCACCCCACTTTAAGCAGTGTTTCTTAGTGTTGATGTAAACACTGCATATATGTGCAGTGTGTGTACTGTTTCCTTAGGTAATATATCAGATCTTTCTAACTGAATTTTCTGATCTTTCATTGTTGTTCTTGGAAAAAAAGACCCAAGTGTTAAGATATCAAATTAATGTCCCATTTTGGGAGAAAAGATGAGAATTCCATCCCTCAACCAATGTCTTTAAAGTACATGCTTGCTTTTTCACACTTGAAGACATTTTCGTATATTGTTTGATTTATGTAATTAAAAATTTTGACCATAGTATTTAAAACTCATTTGATTTTTAGAAAAAAAATGCTTAATTTCTCACAGCTTCAGTATTTTCATGTGTAAATACGGAAATAACAACTTTGTACAGAGGTTATCTCCTTGCATTAAATAATATATGAATAAAATACCTAGAAGTGCCTGACACGGTGTCATTGGCTAAATGCTAATACCCTTCCCTTTCTATGCTTCTTCAAAGAAACCTGCTCATATTCACACAAGGACAACTACAATGTGTATAAATGTGGAGAGAAAAAGACAAGCCAAAACTTTATGATGATCAGCTCTAACTTCAATCTCAAAATAGGTATCATCAAGGCCTCTGTACTGCATATTGTACCCCAGGCAGACAGAGATCATGTTGAGTCACTGAAGACATTAGGAAACTCAGTTACCTGATTTGATCTGGAATTAATTATACTGGACCTATTGCTCCCTTTCCTCCTTAGAGGAGCTGGGGAGCCATATTATTAACTATATTCCACTTGGCTGAGAACCTGCCACCTTGCATTCCATTTCACCTGAGGAAAGGTTTTTGACACCAATGACCCATATTCCCAGCACATCCTGGGCACTACTCAGTATAGATTCACCATGGAGGACTCCGTATTTCTGCCAACTAAGTCCTAAATACTACTTTCTGCAACTTGATTAGGCATCATTTGGCTTGATAACAGCTTCACAAATACCTCAGGGGGCTACCTTACCTTGGAATTTCTATAGTGAATTATAGGCCACTTCAATGTTAGAGACCCAACAAAAGTCTCTTCTCTCTGTTGTACATACTACCTCCTTCTGTTTTACACAGCTGTCTGGTATTTAAACTCTGGTATGTCTTCTAGTTAAGAATCTAGGATTTTTGACTTATGGTGGAATGAGCATATTGTTGCAGGAGTTTCTTAGTTTGGCTGCCTTTCTTGGCCTTTCTAAGCTATAGAATAAGAAACTTCAAAGCCTAAATTTATCATAAGTTGTGCTGATTGACTTAGCTGTTTTTGTCATTTAAGTGAGAAGTCAAAGGAGATTTTAAATTTGCTTTACTGAGAGTCATGTATTAAAGTGGTTTGCTTCTTCCGTTAGTTTTGCTGATCCTCTAAAGAGTTCCTTAATTTTGGACTGGATTGAATTTATATAATTCAATCTCTCTGATGCTGGCAAACATGAGGTCTCTCTGCTGGCAAACATGAGGAAGGAAAGTATCTTCAGAGATGACTGGAATCACAGCAAAGTCCAAAGGGGGAAATGAAGTCAGATTTGCTAGTAAAAGCAGAACCAACAAGTCTTGCAAGGGTAGAGGCTGGAATCCTAGTCTATATGAAGGATATAAAGCTTCTTGAGTTCTGGTGGAGAAAGAATTACAGAAAAAGCAGGTTGAAAATAGCTGGAGAGAGAGAGAGAGAGAGAGAGAGAGAGAGAGAGAGAGAGGTAGAAGTGGGGGCAGACTTGATTTTGCTGTCACTGCCTTGCTTGGCCTGGCCCATTATACTAGGGACAAATGACACATCGAAGCAATTATCCACAGATGAACCAACTTAAAACTGAATGAATTTTCACAAATAGCCATGGCATGGAAGTGTGCATGCTCAGACGGGAGATGCTCATTTAGAGGAGAGTACAAAATATTCTAAATTTTCTGCTGTCAAAGAGACTTTAGGGCAATGGTTATCTTGTTTGCCTATTAGAATCATCTGTGGAGTTTTTAAAAAATATATTGATTCCTGGATCTCTCCTCAAAATATTCTGCTTTAATTGGTCTGCTGTGCGGACTGGGCATCCCTGCGTGTTAAAGGTTCTCAGGTGATTCTAACCTGCAGCTAAGGTTGTGAGCTCTGATCTGGAAGCAAGCCTCACTCAGGATAATCTAGTCCTATTCCTGCATGAGAACAACCCTCTGCAGGGAAGAATCACACGGTCTTTGGTGGAGATATAAATTTTAAAGATATAAATTTTATCATGTTTTTCGCATAGCCAAATAGCCCCTGGGCTCTCAATCAGTTTTAATCTAACAGATATATTTCAGGCAATATTAAGTAGATCAATAGTCTATCCTGATTCAACTAACTGGATAATTATTCAGTTGTTCAATTCACTAGACAGAATCTTAAGCCATATAAAAGAGAAGCTATATTTTTTAAAGATTGGTAATGTGCAATAATGAAAAGGAAATTACTGAGGGCCTATTTTTTTAATTGATTAATATGACAAAATGATGAAGCCTAGACTTTTTTTTAATACTCATCACAGCTTGTTCCCATGTCCTAGAAATATTCTAACCCAGAAAAGTTCGTGGGTTTGAATTGCTCAATAATGAAAGACAATGGAGTGAAGACAACATCATATAGCTCATTTCCCTCTTCATCATGTCTTGGAAGACTGGAATAATCAGAAATGAAGACCCCACAGCCTTTCCTGGTTTTGATACATGAATCTCACTTTCACTGAGTTTCCTCACAAAGATTCAGCAATGATGTTCAGGTCCTCATCATCAAACAAATGAGTTGGTGATGCATTTTCAGTTCAGTAAAATGTCATTAATTCAGGAGACAGCATGACAGAATTGGTCTAGAATCTGGAGAAATGAATCCTGGTAACAGCTAATATCACTGAAGTAACTTTGATTGGGTTCCTTAATCAATCAAAATCTAATTTTCCATTTACATAATGGGGACAAATAAGACTTGTCCTGCCTATCTAGCAAGTTCCTGCTAACATCAAAACTATAGAACTGCAACCACTGAAGGCTTTGGTCTATAGCTCAGCTTTATTCCATTCAATGCTCATTTCCTCTGTGCTAGGCATTATTTTATCCTAGGATTCATAGGAGAATAAGATACAGTTGAAATTTTGGAAAATTTTACACTTATGATTGCCATAGAAGAATGAGACAGCCCACATTTTAGAAAAGTTTATAATCATGATCTGCAGTGTGAACCACATCTAATCTTGTTCCAGCCTAACTAGGAGAGGACATTTATCAGAAGCTCAATTCCCATCAGCAGATAAAGCCTAGAATTCATCTTTGTAGCCTTCAGTCCTCTACCTAGTGAGTCCTGAGTGGATCCCTTCATGTCCTTAATCCACTAAATATATTCTACTCTTAACCTCAATCACATTAGCCAGGTTTGTAAAATCAGTTATCTCTTCTGTTCTATGTTGCATTCTAGTTCTCTACTGGGACAAAATTATTTCCCAAAGCTCCAGTCCCATGACATGGGACCCTGCTCATCAGACTAGCATCTACTACTAAACTATCTCCAAGAATTGAGTGCTACATAATTTGTGAGGCTTAATGAAAAATGAAAACATGGGACTCATTTGAAAATTATTAAGAAATTAAAGATGACCACAGAAGAGCATTAAACAGTACTGAGCCCTTCCCAGCACAGGACCCCATGAGACTATCATGGACCCGGTGCTACCTGAATCCTATGATCCAGCCACCATCTTTGGTCCTTTCTAAGAAACAAAATAACAAAAGTTTTTTTTATAACCCTACAAAGAGATAATGCTACCCACCTCATTGTACATATTCTCATACTTGAAGCTCCAATTACCTTGAGGCTAACTACAGTATTAGATTTTCTGTTTGCTGAAGCCTCCTGGACCTTGTCCAAGTCCCTCAGACAGAGTAGTTGAAATGTTGATATTCTCCTTAAGGACATGACCTCAAATAGTTAGCTCAACTCTCCTTAGCTCAGTACTGACTATTCGCAGTTCTACAGGGGTAAATGCTATCCTCTACTGTCAGCTTAGGGATTTCTAGTGGCGCATTACTGTCCAAGAAATAAATATGCATGGTGCTCCTCTCTGATACTCACCCCCTTGAGTAGTTTCTGAAGGTTTACAAGTATCTGGGTCCACAGCAAGGGGCAGGGCAGCTTCCTCATTGAACAGCCAAGTGGTTAGGCCCAAGGACTGCAACGTTTCCACTCAAAGACTATAGCTCTAGAAAGTGAGAACTTAAAGTACAAATACAATGAAGTTCTCAACTACTGAACTGCAGATAGCTTAGCCCACAAGGATTTGGGCCAGGAATGTGGGATTTCTCTCTGATCCAGCACAGCCTCTGAGCATTGTGATAGCACTCTTCACAGGGATCCTTCCTTGCATGACTGTCCTGGCTCTGACCCGTCTCTGGCCACTTCCAGGGATGGAACCCAGATATCCCAAACCCTGGACCTAATTGGTATCTTGTATCCTTGTTTCTTCTCAGAATTCTTTTCCTGCCAAGTCACACGTCTCCTATTTCTCCCCCATTCTGAGCCTTAAATCCACTAAAAAAGGAACCTAAGACTGCCATCCTTAAAAAACAAAACAAAACAAAAACACCAAAACTAAATAAAATAAAAATATTTTGCTCTTCCTCAATGATAATTATGGTTATTAGAAACTTGAATGTCAGAATTTCCTTTTTAAAGAGGGGAAAGTGTTTTTATTTCCTCCAGGTTAAATCTTCAAATATAATAGGAAAAGAGTGTTGTGGTTTGTTTTTGTTTTTTTGTTTTGTTTTTGTTTTTGGTTTTTTTTTGCTAAATAAGCAACAAGACATATATTTTTAAGCCTTACTTCACCAGTTTACTCCCTGGTCTGCTTAAGTCCAGTGTGCCTTGTAAGTCCATGATGGCTCTGACCTGTCTGTAAACAGTGATTTGAAGATTAAATGGAATAGTATGTATGAAATGATTTTGATAGTGCAAAATGTGATAAAAATGGGTCTACATGGAAATTTTGTATTATTCACCCGATATTCAAAAAAAACTAACAAGAGAGTAAAATTCCTGAATGTTTTAAAAATGGAACACACACATTCACATACATACAAACACAGAGATATTTAGTGCAAATGCTTCATTTCACAGGTGCCAAAACTAACAAAATGGGATGAGAAATCTGTTTTATAGCTTCTTACTTCTTTCACTTTGGTGTACTATGTGTTAATAAGATTTGTTAGGCATAATTGTGAGCAAAAGCAAGAGGCCAGAGACTGAATTGCATTTAGGAGTTATTTCTCTGATGAAATTGTAGATAGTGTATTGCAAGACTGTAGAAAGAATACAATGTCCATCTCTTTTGGTGATGTTAGAAAATGTTGACAATCAATGCCCACAGCCAGTAATTAACTGGAGTTGCAAAATGGTGACATTTGAATCATTTCATTTAATTTTCCTTTATGAGTTACAATAACTTCACAAGGAAATGTTTCTCCCACCTCCTCCCTCTACTATTTGGTTATCTGGTGGAACAATGCAGAAAAGTACGTAGGAAAGCATGTAGAAGAGTCAGAATAAATGTGTTTTTTTTAATAGACCTACTTCCTTATCTTTCTTAAAAGGTAATTTCTTTAAATGTCATTAGGAATCCATGGATTTAAACATATTTGAAGAGTTCCAATACATTGCAATGCTTTTCATTATTATATCAAAAATATTTTGGGGGGTGCCTGAGTGGTTCAGTCAGTTAAGCATCTGACTCTTGATCTCAGGGTCGGGAGTTCAGGCCCCATGTTGGGCTCCACACTGGATGGAGCCTACTTAAAAAAAAATGGACACAAATTAAAATTTCTCCAAAAAGCTTTCCTTTCTCTCTCTCTCTCCTTCCGTCCCTCCTCCCCCACCCTTCTTTTTTCCTTCTTTCTTTTCTTCCTTCCTCCCTGCCTTCCTGTCGTCTATTTTCAGGAACCTAGGGATGTTCGTTGCTACTGGGTTGGTTATTGTCACTTGATCTTTTGAGTGGAAAGAATCAGGCTATACATGCATATTTTGAGTTGAGATTGATATTTTCAACTCAGGTTCAGGACCACCAGATTTTTAACTTAACTTCTAATTTACATGTTCTTTCTTCCACATAAAGGATCTTCGTTCTCAAGAGCAATGCGGATGACAGAATTAGAATACCCAATAATTATACATTACTTTATTTCACTTTTCACACACAATAGGCTTTGAACAGCAATTCTAATACTACTACCATTAATAATGACTCTTAAAGTATTTTAAAATTTGATCTTTATTTTGTTGGTTTTTTTTTTTTGCTGATAGTTTTTCCATTCTCTTACCATTTTTTATGGTCATTCTGGGTTAATATTTTCAAGCACACTGTATATTGTTTCTATATGTAGTTTCATATACTACTGGTTCTAGTACTAGTACCACTAGTACTACTACACTAGTGCTATGACTATTTTCCCAGAACTGTTTTCAATTGCAAATATTCTTGCTTATTCATCAAAGTAAGCTTAGTCTGACGATTATGAAGTCAAAATCTATTATTTACTTCAGTAAAAATATATTTGTTGAAGGTGTACTATCCTAATGGATCTTAATAGTTTTTTCAAATTATTCTGCATATATCATAAGTTATTTATATTTAAATAAATATATTTATATATTTATATAAATATTTATACATATAACTTCAAAGTTATTCTAGAGCACATTTCATTTAAAATTTACATAGTACAAATTTTATTTGTCATCTGAACAAATTTCTGATGACACAAAGCCCCTTTACTTTTTTCTAGTTATTTTGCATAAATGGAATTTGACTACATTTGTAACATTGCTTTTAGGAAGGCTGATACACATTAACATCCATATTCTCTGTCCTCGCTTCAAAACCGTCCAATCCCAGTGGGAGCCATAAGGTTTCAAATACTTGAATTTGAGAAAATCTAAATAGAAATATGCCTTATGGTAATGGTTCTTATCTTTCATTTCACTAATTTACCTAGGCAACTTCTAAAACATATAAAATCTCAGGCCATATTATAAACCCAATGTGTCAGAATCTTCAGGAATACGTATTTTGGAAAATGTTAACATGTCATTCTAATGCGCAAAATAGCTGAATGCTATGTTCCCGAGGCAGAACATTTAGTCTGCAATAGATTAAGAAGCTAAATATACCAAAACTCAGAGGAAAAGACATCAGCAGTTGGCCTGAGAATTAAGACAGAAGGAGAGTGGAGTGAGGCAAGGAGTGAGAAGGACAAAGCCTAGAAGAAAAATTAGTGTGGAGCCAAGAGTCATTGTGAAAGCTCACTGAGCTTTCAGGAAAGGTAGTTATATGGTATTAATGCTCTGCCTTCTAGGAGTTCTCATAAAATTCAGGAAAACTGGGACTTATAGATGGCATGAGTGCCAAAATATAACTGTCTAGAAGTCATAGCATACTCTGCTAATCAGTCATGAAACTCTTTTCTTGTGAGTTTGGATACTGATTCATACTTGTTACTAAAAAAAAAAAATTAAAAATTTAAAAAAAAATAAAAGAAAAGATAAAAGGAAATAAAAAACCCAAAAAGCCCCATGTAGTCATTTCCAATAGGTTGTAGTTGGCCTGTCAATCAAGACATATTTGCCATTCTTATTTAGTATCTGAGCATCTAATGTATACAAGGCAGAAGTCTTTGAATCTCAGAGAGGCAATGGCTGGATAAACTTTGGGTTCCTTAGATACAACAAAGGGATGCCATCTGAAGAAAGACTCGGGGTACAGGAGAAAATATCAGACTGCCCTAAAGCCTGAGTGGCTTGGTAGGCTGGGCAGTCTGCTGCCTCTTTTTTACAAAGGTAGGTAAACTATATTTTGATGGCATGAGTTACTCCGAATCAATGTAAGTGAGCTGAATCTGGAGAGCCTACATGGAAAGTACACACATTCCATTGAATGTTAAGAGGAGACAACTTGTTAGAAAAATTATGGCTAGCTATGTGAATATTTATAAGTCACTTAACTTTTTGAGTTTATAAAATGAAAATTGTATTGGATCTGTGTTTTCAAACTGTGCTCCAAGAGTTGCAAAACTGTCATGGGATCTCTCAGGGGAATTTTAAGCAGATAGCCTAGAAGCCACTTAACCACCCTGTCCCTACAAAACAAACAAACAGAAGCAAAACCAGAAGCATCTCAGTGTTTTTCTTTTTGAAATACGGATACTAGGAACTGATTGGGTCCAGGGCCAATATCTGAGCCCCATCCTTGAAACTGATTCATTCCTAGTTTCCCACTGAGTTCTTAGAACTTGTGTTTCATTGACTTAAATCAATAAGGTGCTAAATGAAAAACTGCTCAGGAGGAGTTTGGAAGTGGTTACTCAGGAGGATAAAAAATCATTAGAGATAGAAATACTAATATGTTCAGCTATGCTCATAGACCTATATGAAGGATAACTACCCTGACTCATCTGAAATTAGGTAAGTTGAAGAATGTTACCTGAAAAGTATAGGCCACCTTGACGCTTTATCCTTTAAGATTGTCAGTGACAAACAGTTATGCATATCAAGTCATGAATCCTGCTTATATAAAAGGCATTTATTACAAAGTAGCATGTATTTAAATTTATATGTATAATTTAACAGAAATAATAGGCTAGAACCTTTTCTCAGTCCTGCCCTGGAAATGAGAACTACGTTTTAATTTATCTGCAAAAGTCTGCAGAATATAGCACCAAACACTTCCTTTCCCCTTGTTCAAGACTGAGAGAGCACAAAGAGAATCATTAGGTAAAGGTCATCTGGAAGCTTGCAATAGGTTTCGTGAAGATAACTGAATGTCAGTCACTAAACTTTAGGCCAAAGGTTTCATGTATGAAAATTAAGTTGATAGGGTGGTCAAGAAGGCCCTTTCTGATGGTGGATAATCGAGCAAGTATCTTCATGAAACTTCTAGTTGATCCACATCCTAACTACACTGGGAATGGTACTAAATTAATGGGATTCTAATAAGTGTTTAGTGTTATCTCATTGTGGTTTAAATATGGATTTGCCTAATAACGAATGATGTTGGGAATGATTTCATTTGGTTATTTGTCATTTGTATATTCATTTTGGTGAAGTGGTTAAATATTTGTTCTATTTATATATTATGCTCTATTTATTTATTATTTATTTTCTTATCTTTGAGATGTAAAAGTGTTCTTTAAATATACTCTACACCAAATGGATGAAAGACCTCGATGTGAGACAGGAATCCATCAAAATTCTAGAGGATAACATAGGCAGCAACCTCTACGACATCAGCCAAAGCAACCTTTTCCATGACACATCTCCAAAGGCAAGAGAAACAAAAGATAAAATGAACTTATGGGACTTCGATCAAGATAAAAAGCTTCTGCACAGCCAAGGAAACAGTCAAAAAAACTAAGAGGCAGCCCACGGAATGGGAGAATATATTTGCAAATGACACTACAGATAAAAGACTGGTATCCAAGATCTACAAAGAACTTCTCAAACTCAATACACGAAACAAATAAACAAATCAAAAAATGGGCAGAAGATATGAACACTTTTCCAATGAAGATAAACAAATGGCTAACACACATGAAAAAATGTTCAAAATCTTTAGCCATCAGGAAAATTCAAATCAAAACCACACTGAGATACCACCTTACGCCAGTTAGAATGGCAAAAATACACAACGCAAGAAACAACAATTGTTGGAGAGGATGTGGAGAAAGGGGATCCCTCCTACATTGTTGGTGGCAAGTTGGTACAGCCACTCTGGAAAACAGTGTGGAGGTCCCTTAAAAAGTTAAAAATTGAGCTACCCTATGACCCAGCCATTGCACTACTGGGTGTTTATCCCAAAGATACAGACGTAGTGAAGAGAAGGGCCATATGCACCCCACTGTTCACAGCAGCATTGTCCACAATAGCTAAATCGTGGAAGGAGCCGAGATGCCCTTCAACAGATGACTGGATTAAGAAGTTGTGGTCCATATATACAATGGAATATTACTCAGCTATCAGAAAGAACGAATTCTCAACATTTGCTACAACATGGACGGCACTGGAAGAGATAATGCTAAGTGAAATAAGTCAAGCAGAGAAAGACAATTATCATATGATTTCTCTCATCTATGGAACATAAGAACTAGGATGATCGGTAGGAGAAGAAAGGGATAAAGAAAGGGGGGGTAATCAGAAGGGGGAATGAAACATGAGAGACTATGGACTATGAGAAACAAACTGAGGGCCTCAGAGGGGAGGGGGGTGAGGGAATGGGATAGACCGGTGATGGGTAGTAAGGAGGGCACGTATTGCATGGTGCACTGGGTGTTATACGCAACTAATGAATCATCGAACTTTACATAGGAAACCGGGGATGTACTGTATGGTGACTAACATAATATAATAAAAAATCATTAAATAAATAAATAAATAAATAAACTCTACACCCAATTTCTCCCAGCTTGTGGTTTTCCTTTTAATTCTAACTACCTTTCAAAGTGGAAAAAATTTTAATTTTGATAAAGTTGACTTTATAAAATTTATCTCTAACAGATTGCGCTTTTTGTGGTGTATCTAAGCAATTTTTTTTTTAAGCTTATTTATTTATTTGAGAGAGAGCACAAGTGGTGGGGAGGGGCTGAGGGAGAGGCAGGATTCCCCCTTGAGCAGGCACCCTGACATGGGGTTCGATCCCAGGACCTGGAGATCATGACCGGAGCCTAAGGCAGCTGCTCAACCAACTGAGCCACCTAGGCGCCCCTAAGTAATCTTTGACTAGCACAAACTTAGGGATTTTCTCCATCTTTCCTTCTACAGGTATTTTAGTTATAGGTCTTTTAGTTTAATGATCCATTTTGAGTTAGTTTTTGTGTGTGGTGTGAGGGTTGACTTCAATTTTTGCTTTTGCATATGGCTATCTAATTATTTCAGCAATCCTTTGTCCATTGAATTACCTTCAAACCTACTTCAAAATAAGTTGTTCATATGTTAATCTATTTCTAGATGATGTATTCTGCTCTGTTGATCCAGTTGTCTGTCATTATGACAATACCACACTGCTCTGATATTTGTAGCTTTACAGTAATATTTATAATCAAGGTTGCTTTGGGCTGTTCTAAGTTCTTTGCATTTCTACATAAATTTTAGAATCAGTTTATCAGTTTCTACATCAGAGCCTGGCAGAATGTTGAGATTGTATTAAATCTATAAATTAATCTGAGAAGAATGTCATCATATAATGTTGTATCCTCTAAGCCATTAACAGTGTATATCTCCTCAATTATTTAGATCTTTTAACATTTCTCTCTGCCATATTTTGTAGTTTCTTACTTCACAAGTCTTGCATTATTTTTCAGCTTTATCTCTAAATAATTCATATTTTGATGCTTGCTATTTTAAAGGGGTATTTACAAAATTTCAATTTTGAGTATTCCTTGCTATTACATAGAAAAACAATTGATTTTTGTATATTGACCTTGTATCTTTCAACATTGCTAAACTCATATATTTGTTCTAGTAACTTCTTTTATAACTTTCAACAGATTTTTAACACAGATAATCATGTTGTCCGCAAATAGTTTTAGTTTTTATTTTCCAATCCGCATGTCATTTATTTCTCTTCCTTGCCTTATTACACTGGCTGGGACTTTCTGCACAATGTGCACAGAAGTAGTGATGGGGGTACCTAGCTGGCTCAGTCAGTGGAGCAGTCAACTCTTGATCTCAGGGTTGAGTTCAAGTCCTATGTTGGATTTAGAGACTACTTAAAAAAAAAAAAAGTAGTGATGGGGCATTTTTGCCTTGTTTCTAATCTTTGAGGGAAACATTCAGTATTTTACTATTTATGATATTATCTGTGAGTTTTTCACAGATACTTTTCCCAAGCCAAGAAAATTCTCTTCTATTCTTAGTTTTCTGAGAGCTTTTAATCAGAAATGGATGTTGAATTTTGTCAAATGCTTATTCTTTATCTATAAAGATGATCATGTTTTATTATTTTGTTAATATGATATTACATTGATTAATTAAAATCTTAAACTAAATATGCATTCCTGGGAGAAATTCCACTTGTTTCATGATATATTATCATTTTTATGTTTTATATTATATGTTTTTATATATTATATTAACTATATATATATCAATACAATATGTAACAATTTTGTATGTTGTTGAATTCAGTTTCAAAATTTTCTTAATGATTTTTGTATCTATATTCATAAGGGATATCAGCCTTCAGTTTTCTTTACCCTAGGTCTTTATTCATTTTATCAGGGAAAATTTGGCCTCATAAAATGAGATGAAGGTTTCCTTTTTTTACATTTTCTTAAAATTTTGGGGTAAAATTGATATTTTTCCCATAAGTACTTGGTAAAATTGACCTGTGAAGCCACCAGTGCCTTGAGCTCCTTCTATGTAGAGATTTAAACTGCAAATATAATTTATTTGATAAATACAAGACTATTCAAGTTTCCTATTTCTTCTTACGTAAATCAGGTTTGGTAATTTGTTTCTTTAAAGGAATGTATCCATTTCATTTAAGTTATCAACTTTTTGGCACACAATTGTTCATAATGTTCCCTCATTATCATTTAATATCTGTAGTATCTGTAATGATGTCATCTCACATTCCTGATTTTAGTAATTTGTGACTCTTTCCTTTCTCATCAGTCTATCTAGAGGTTTACCAGTTTTACTTATCTTCTCAAAGATACAGTTTGTCATCTCATTAGGTTTTTTCCTCTTTTTTTTCTTTCATCTTAATTGGCTTCCTTTATTTTTTCCCCCTTTTTCCTTAGAATAGAAGCTGAGGACATTAATTTGAAACCTTACTTCTTTTCTAATATTACAACTATTTTAGTGCTATAAACTTCTAAGTAATTTGTTAGCAGCAGTCCACAAATTTTCATATTATGTCTTTATTTCATTCAGTTCAAAATACATTCTAATTTCTTTTTTTCCCCTGTGTGAAAGTGTGCTATTTAATTTCCAAATATTTGGTAACATTCTAGATACCTTTCTGAGTTCAAATTATTTCCTTGTGGTCAAACAGCATATATTTTTTGTGACATGAAACCTTTTCAATTTATTGAGACTTGTTTTATGGCCCAGGATACGGCCCATCTTGGGAAATGTTTGATATATACTTAAAAAGAATGTGTATAGAATGAAATCTTGAAGTTGTTTTGAAGTTCATAGTATTTATAGTTGCTATGTCTTCTTGATTAATTGACCACTTCATTATGGTATGACCATCTTTATTTCTGATAATAGTCTTTACTATGACACTTACTTTCTTTGATATCAGTATAACTTTGTCAGCTTTCTTTGGGTTAGTGTTAGCATGATGTATATATTTCCATCCTTTTACTCTCTAACCTATTTGTGTTTTTATATTTAAAATGTGTTTCTTTTTAATAGGTGGATGTGTTTCTTTTTGCTTTTTTAAACCTGAAAAACCCTGGCATTTAGTTATAATGTTTAAATCATTTATGTTTAGTGTAACTATTGATATGGTTGGGTTTAACCTATAATCTTGTTATTTTTTTCCTACTTATCTCATCTGATATGTTTTCTTTTTCCCCTTTTCCTTAAATTTCCTTCCTTATCTGGAATTTTTTGGGTTAATTAATAATGTAAAAAATAATTATATTTCATCTCCTTCATTGGTTTATATGCTATAACTCATTGTTTGCTATTTTATTAGTTATTTATCACAAACTATCTTCTTTTACTATTACACTACTTTATGTATAGTATAGGAACCTTACAATAGTTTATTTTTATTTCTCCTCTCTCAGGTTTTGTGTATTTCTTATTGTACATTTTAATTATGTGTATGATAAAATCTCACACTATATTGCTATTATCTTTATTTAAACATAAATTTCATTTGAAAAGATTTAAAGAACAAGAAACATATTATATATTTGCACATGTAAATTATATATGGAGTTTTCCTTATATAGATCTATATTTCTATCTGGCATCAATTTTCTTTCTTGCTGTGTAGGTCTTCTGTCAAATTCTTTAAGATTTTCAGTTTCTGAAAAAGCCTTTTATTTTCCTTTTATTTTGGAAAAGTGTCTCCTATGGGAATAGAATTTCAAGTTGAGAGTTTTTTCTTTTACTACTTGAAAGATGTTACTCTACTGTCATCTCTCTTGAATTCTTTCTGATGAGGACTCTGATGTCATCCTTATCTTTACTTTTGTGTTTGCATTGCTCTGGTTTGTTTTTCTGGAGACTTTTAAGGTTTTCTTTTTTATCATTGGTATAATGATTATGTCATGGTTGATATGATTCTAATGTTTCTTATACTTAAGCTTCTTGTATCTGAGCTTTATAGTTTTCATCAAATTTGGGGAAAAATGGCCATTATTTGTTTAAATTTTTTTTTTTTTGGTCCCATAACATCCTCTCCAAGAACTCTAATCACATGTATACCAGCCACTTAGAGTTGTGCCACCATTCACTAATGCTATGTTCTTTTTTGAGGAGGACCACTTTTCTTTCTGCATTTCATTTTTATACTTTCCTTTGCTATTCTTTAATTTACTAATCTCTTCTCTGGCAATGTCTAATCTGGATTAATCCCATGCAGTGTATTTTTCATGACATGAAATTACACTCAGACAATGCAGTTTTCATGTCCCGAGTTTTTGCTTGGGTCTTTTTCATATCTTACATGTCTTTATTTAACATGATTAATCTAGTCTATTGAACATATGGAATATAGTAATAATAATTTTTAATGTCTCTGCTAATTCTTACATCTGGGTCAGTTTTGATTGTTTTATCCCCCTCACTATTAATAGTATTTTTCTCTTCTCTCCATGCCTAATAATTTTTTGAGTAGATGTCAGAAACAGTATTTTTTTTTCTGTATGCCTGATATTTTTTGTAATCCTATAAATTTTATTGAACTTTGTTTTGAGATGCAATTAAATTTCTTGGAAACTTCTTGAAACTTTCAAGTTTTATTTTTAAGCTTTATTAGGCAAGACTATAACATAATTTAATACAGGGCCAATTTATTCTGTGCTACTGAGGCAAGATATGAGTTTCCTGCCTAGTGCCCCTTGAATTATTAGGTGTTTCTGGCTGGCTTGGGAACAAAAACTATTTCTGGCCTTGGGTGAGCTGTTGGACTATTCTTTCTAATATTTTCTAGTAGTCCCTCCCACCCACTTACCCACCCAAGTATCAGATACTTTTCTCACAAGCCTGTGCTGATCACTACTCTCCTCAATACTTAGAAGGACCTTGTGCCATTTTTGAAGTTCTCCCTATATCCTGCACTCATCCCGTATATTTTTATTAAATATCTTGAATATTCTCAAATAAATTATTTGAAAAATCCCCTTACTAAGGTTTTTTGCACAATGTGAACACATTTTAGAAGCATATCTTCTAATTGTGTTTTACAAATAAAAAAACTAAGAACCAGAGATAATCCAAGTCACAATTCTGTGTCTTGAGATTTTTTTTTCTTCTTTAACATGAGAATAAATTTTTAAAGGAGAAAAATGTCTTGCTGATTCAAAGGTGAAGAAGAAAAACTATGGCCAATATTTTTATTATATTCAACAGCCTGTGAATTGTGAACAAATCACTTGGGATTGTGGTGAAAGGGACTTCAAGCAACTGAGTGTTTATCAGCAGAAGTTTTGAAAAATATTAGTTAGAAGATTAAGACACTTATTTAGTACCCAGGAGATACTATAAGAAAATTCTGAGTGTACAAGATAATTAATTTTTATTAATTTTTAGATGAAAAGAGTAGAAGTAGATTTTAAGGCCAGAATTTGTACTTTTAAGTTTTGTGAGAAATTTAGCATCATGGTGAAGAGCATGGATTCTGGATCTAGATCACCTGGATTCCAAACCTGAATCTATAAATTACTTCTCTGTGCTTCAGTCGTCATATTCATAAAATGAGAATTATAATAATGCTTATCTTACATGGTTGTTATGAGGATTAAATGCATTATTACACATAAAGCACTCAGAATAGTGACTGGTAGATTGAGAAGCCAGATAAATGTTAGCTATTAGCCATTAGCCCTGAGTTTTCCATTCACTATCTGTCTTGATAAGTAACTTGAGAATGTTCTTTAAGGCCTTTCAATCTCTGATTTCTCATTTGTACAATAATGTGGTTTTATGCTTGCAAGTAGATTTTATCTTAAATGCCAACTCTGATTGATTGGGATTAGGTACTTGTATCATAGCAATCATAAGGATTATATCGCGCTGGGAACAAAATAAATTCAGTATCAATTAGCTCTATCTGCAAGGTCTCTTCGGACTGGTGGCACGCATGTATACACATATGTACTATATGCACACACACATTTATAACAGTTCACATATATATTTACTAAATATATATAGAATTTGCCATCCTTGGTATCACAGTTGTCCTTTTTAGCTTTAACGTGATGTAATTATATGATTTAACTCCTCTTAAAAATAATTATACTCTTAATAAAATTAGAATTGCAATGGCATTTGCAATACTATTGGGCTTGAAACACCTCACCTCCATTCCTATGTTTGCGAAGGGAAGTTCTCCACTTCAAGCAGCTGAGCGTGCATCCTATTGCAGAGACTGAATCTGCCTGATACTCATGGTTCCATCCTCTTCTGCAGCCAGAGCATAGATACATGCCGTGCTGTGAGTCTGCTTATGTGACGTACCTTCCCAAGATCTGGATGCTAGATTTGAAAAGGAGAAAATAGACTGACTCCATTTTGTTGAAGGTAGAGATAAGATGCAGTTTGTGCATTCAGTGGCCTCTAACTCACTCTCTGGCATGACTTCATATTTATCCTGACAGAGTAGATGCCAAGCCTAATTGTCAACCTCCTGAAGATCCTGTGAGCTGTCTTTTACCACATAACTTAGTACCTTAAATTCCTAAGTTAGCCTTTATTAATTTCAGTTGTTTGCAGCCAAAAAGCATGAATGATACCTGGATTTACATAGTCTCTCTCTGTTAAGAGTTATCTGTGCCAACTTTCTGTTAGGCATTGTGTGACCCCAGTGGACTACACCACTATTAAAAACTCATATTTAAATTACATGATTACAAATGGGAAATAAACAGCAGTCAGTACCAAGAAAAATACCACAAGGAAAAAAATCTCTTGGACAAAAGAGCAGGGATAAAAATTTTTCTTCATTGTATGTATGACTGGCCTTCACAATGTAGCAAATATCTGCCCTCTTTATGAAATTATATTTGGCTTCTTCTATTTTTTAAAGTTGTTCCTTCCTTTGATAATGTACTTTAGAATAGAATAATCTGGTTAACCATATAATCCCCATTACATTACCTGAAGTTATAGGAAATAATTACAGACCTTACTCTATAAGGTCTTTGTGAAGTTTATGAATAGCACATATTTTGTTTTGTTTGAGCTACCCCCAAAATCTACTTATCCATACAGTTTTATCAAATCCATTGACCTTTTCATAAAACCAGTTTTTGGTTTTGTTGATTTTTCTCTATTGTTTTCTGGGTTTCAGGGTTATTGATTTATGCTCCAAATTTATTAGTTCTTCTTTCTACTTGCTTCAGGCTTAAATTACTCATTTTTCTCTAGTTCTCTAAAATGGAAGCTTACACTATTGATTTTAGAGCTTTCTTCTTTCCTGATATATGCATTCAATGCTATAAATTTCCCTTAAAGCACTGTTTTGGCTGTAACCCACAACTTTTGATGAGTAATATCTTCCGTTTTACTTAGTTCAATATGTGTTTTTAAATTTATCTTGAGACTTCTTTGATCCATGTGTTATTTAGAAATATGTTTTTAATTTCCAAATATCTAGTGATTTTCTAGGTACCTTTCTGTTATTAATGTTCCATTTCATCCTATTATAGTTTAAGAACATGCTTTGTATGATTTCTACTCTTTTAAATTTAAGGTGAGTTTAATGGCCCAAATGTTTATAATTTGTAAATACTGAAACTGAAACATGAAGTTCCGAATGTTTTAATGTTGGTATTTCCCATCAGGATGAGGAAAAATGTAATGCCTTCACAGAAAGGGGCCCCATGCATTTAGGAGGTCTACTGGGCCTCAGTAATGACCTATAGTTTACTGGAGAGTTAACCAGAGACTTCTGACCACTACAAGTAGAAAGCTTTAATGGACACTAAATATCAAACCTGAATTTTTCTATTAAGTTGAATAGGTCTTCAGAATCAAGATTTGCATGCTTGTTTGTTTCCACTGACATTATAACCCTCCCAGAAGGTGTGACCTGAGAAGGCATTACCTAACCAATAAGGTAATATTCTAGTTTGTGCTACACCTGTAACAACCTGGGCTTGTACTATCATGTTTGAATCATAGGATAACGAGACCATCTTGGGCAAGTTTATTTACAGATGGGAAGACTAAAGTTCAGTCAGGGAAGGATGGAAATTTGTCCAAAGTCCTACGAACTAAACAGCAGCAGACAGAGAACTAGAGGACTCTGATGTCTCTTAACCAGCTTCTCAAAAGTATAGTCCCCCAATGTTAATAGACCTGTTGTCAATAAAATCGATTTCCATTCTCAAATGTAGCAGATTTCAAATCTCCCTCTTGACAAGTCAGGAAACACATTTACATAGTACAGGCCCTGCGAAGTTTGACATTTAATTGACCTCAGAGTCTTTCTTTAATTGATTCTGAGGTGGGGTTGTTTTGTTTTGTTGTTGTTTTTTATCATACCTATTAGCATCTAAGAATATATTTTGAAAAATATGGAACTATCCCCCCTTTCCCTTTCTGTTTCTTTTTTTCCTATTTGTTTTGTCTTATGGGTTACAAACTACTCATTGTTGAAACAATGGCTTTTATTCTTTTCCTGAACTCTCCACCTTGGTTTTCTGCCTTCTTTCATTGCCTGGAATATGCAGCGCACAAAATACACAGAAGACATTTCAGTGTCATTGAGTTACATTTGAATCAAGTTTAATATCATCCTTCAAAACTTTGGTGTTTCTGCCGAGGGATCTGCATTACTAGGGCGGGCGGGCTTGCTTGCTTTCTTTCTTTTTCCTTTTTGTTACTTTTTTTTTTTTTTTTTTTTTTTTTTGCAATCTGGCTCATTCCTTTAGTTTAGATGTCATGTACTTCACTTCTTTCTTGTCTGAAAGCTGGAGAGCACATGGGTTTCTGGTCTCACTTCTGAAAATTGAGCCACTGATGAGGAAGCAATTCCTGACAGCAGCGTGCAGCTCTCTGTCATTTTCTCTGACAACTTTGCCCACACTTGAGTGTCCTTTAGCAAAATGACTGGAATAAGTGGTGCATTTTCCCAGACACTTTCTTCTATCTTGTGCATCAGCAGAAAATCACAGCAGTGGTCTCAGTGGACAATGGTAAAAACAAGACAGAAGCTGCTATTATAAATGCGAAAAGTCAATTTGAATGTCAGCGGCCGAGGTAGGGGAGGCAAGCTGAAAGGAGCTGTAGTTTGAGAAAATGAAGAAACTGTACTGTATCTTGCCCATGCTTAAAACCTTACACTCCTGCCACCTTTAAGCATAAGCGATTTTCATTGTGCTGGACTCCTGTAGAGACCACATACTTATGGTTAGGAGTAGGCACTGCCCTAAAACACAGTTCATCAAGCACAGAGTTAATTACCGAAGGCAACCTGGGAAGTGTCATTTGCCCTTAGAGGTTGTTTGCCCTTAAATCTAAAGGCATGGGCCTGATATTCGTGGAAACCTTGAGAGTGATTGATTTGGAACAATTTGGTATTTGGGAAGAACTCTTCTTCATAGATATTCTTCAACAATCAGCATGGTTTTCTAAAGGGTTTTACAGAAATACTCAATTATGGGTAGATTAATAAGAGTTATTTGACTAAATTACGCAAAATTTGAATAACTTGGGGCTTCTCAGAGTTGAAATGTGCTAATGAGCTTTGTAAATTTTCAAAAGGAAAAGAAAGTATATGATATGTATAGACAAAGAGTATTTGATCATAGAATTTTCTTATTTTTATCTTATTTTATTTGCAAATGGATACAAAATTGTAAAAATTTAAACAATATGGCATTACATAGAAAAAATGTTAAATTCTTTCTAAATTACTCCATCTCCTGTAATCTAACTCCTCTTCCCAGAAATAACCTCAGTTAAGAGTTTGGTGTGTTTCCTTCCAAGTTTTTTTTTTTTTCTTTTACTAGATTTGCCAAATTGCCCTCAGAAGAGGTTACTGCCAATTATTCTCCCACTAGTAGTGAATGTGAGAAGGTATTTGTTTGCCTATGTCCATCCACGTAATGCCAGATATCATCAGTTACTTTTATCGACAATCTTGAGGGTGAAGATTTAATCTCAAATGGTAATGTGTGAAAATCATTTTATCATTGTGTTATAATAAAACATTACAGAGACCCTAAATATCTATCAATAAAAGAATAGCTAATTAAATTATAGGTGCATCTGTGCTTTGTAATTTTAGAAAACATGAAAGATTTACATGTGCTCACCTAAAAAGGCCCTTAAGAAAAACTCTCTATGATGTGTGAGAAAAAAACAAAGGCTTTTCTCTTAGAAAAAAATAAGAATAGCCACTATCACCACAAATCCACAGATTTCAGTGATATGCCAATGTGTGTGTGTGTATATATATATATTTGTTGTTGTTGTTGTTGTTGCTGTTCATAGACTAAAGCCCAGAGGAATAAATTCCATACTTGAAAACTATAGAGTACACTCTTTTGGATGGACATTTATTTGTTCTGTAATTGAAATCATACAAAAGCACTAGCGTCATATTTAACTGCCGTTCTAATTTTCATTTACCAATTATCACTGAAGTTGTTTCTTTCCAATACTGGCCTCAGTATTTCTTGTTCTATAAATTGCCTTCATATTCATTGCAATTCTTCCCATTAGGCTTTTTCTTTTTTAGGGTTTTTTCTTTGTCTTGGTGAATTTCAGAGATTCTTCTCCTTTTATGGATTTTTAAACAGAAGCTATTTACCTGTTACCACGACCAACTTCCTGTCTGTGCTTATACCAGGGCACCTCACTGCCTATATATCTGTAAAAATGTAGTTCCTGTTTGTATTGGTTGGTTCTGTGATGCGTTATCTTTGTCCAAAGAGAATGCAAATACTTTCAATTTTTCCAGTGCATATTTACTATTTTAGAGTTATGGTTACTATGTTTAGAGTTACACAAAATAATCAGAAATGAGAAACACACACACACACACACACACACACACACACACTCGCATATACATACTGCCATCCACAGGTGTACCTGGTGAAGTCGCTTTTCCGGGAGTGGGTTGTGCAACACAATCCCCATTTCCTAAACTGAGATCATTGGCAGTTAAAAGAGCAGATGGAGTTGTGGTCTATACTGCAAGCCTCCTCTCCCTCTACTTCTCTATAAACCTGCTATGCCCTGGCCATGTTGTTCTTTCCAGAATGACATACTTTTTATGCCTCTGCACTTCTGCATTGTTTTTACATATATTTTTGTATATGTATATATATGTGTGTGTGTATATATATACACATATATGCCCAACCACAAGTTCTACCAAATTGCTTATGTGAATTTATGTCTGAACAACTTTTTGGCAACTGTGAAATTTTTCTGTTCCAGTATCCACAAAATGTGATTTATTTGAGTACAGTTAGAGAAAAAGGAGACTGCTGGTTGCTAATAGAAAAGGAGAGTAAAGCAAATGTCAAAAAATTAAGTTTCTACAAAAAGCCTTCGAAAAGGAAAAAGGAAATTGAGAGGCATAAATTTAGGTTTTACAAGAGCTCTCTGTGACTAGTTTCTGTAAGGAGAGAGAGAGCTGCACCAACGTGCAGGACGTAACTGAGAAAACCCAGAAAGGCTGAAATTAGGGCCCACAGGGGAACTTGAGGGACAGAAGCAGAATCTCTCCAGTAATCAAACCAGAAGACTTGCGTATCA
Source organism: Ursus maritimus (assembly GCF_017311325.1). Taxonomy (NCBI): domain Eukaryota; kingdom Metazoa; phylum Chordata; class Mammalia; order Carnivora; family Ursidae; genus Ursus; species Ursus maritimus. The sequence continues at coordinate 28,625,952 of NW_024424230.1, forward strand.
GGCAGACAAACATTTCTTCTGTCTTAGCATCTTATTATTTGCAATAAATGAAAACAATCATATGGACCTCTTTGAAATTGTACGGCAATCAGGAAAACCTTCTAACGAGCCAAGAGATAGCAGTTAAAAATGTATAGTATTCTATCCATCATTCTTTTAAAATGGTCTTTTAAAAACACCATTCATATTTTCTTATCTAAAAAAAATTATTTATTTATCTATTTATTTATTTACTGTGCTGTTTTATCATTTTGGTTTTGGGAAGATGTCATATTTACAACATGGATTTATAACAGCTTTCCACAGGTTAACCATACATATTGCCCCTCTTAATCCTATTTTCTCCAGAAGATTTTGAATTCTTCAATGTCAAATTGTCTTGCCATGGTGGCTGTCAGAAATCTGACCCCTAAAGTCAGGGAAAGTCTCTTTCAAATCTAGTTCCAAGTGGTATCTTATGAGGGAAAAGAAGAAATAAAGCTGGAAAAATAGGCTGAGCAAGTCTATGTGCCAATTGCATGTTCTTAGCCTTTAACATATAATTAGACCTGGCAGGCATATGGCAAATGCTTTTTCAGTGTACTCTCTGCACACAATGCTCAAAACCATTTCCAAATGGGGATTTCTAGTCCCTCCTTTTTGGCCCACCAGTGGTCCTTGTTCTGTGAGTGTGCTGTGTAATTCTGACCCCTAGTGGCTGAGGAGGCTACATCCAGACACACTTCAATTAACATGTTCCATAAGGTGCCATGTACCAAACAGCTTTTTGTTGTTGTTGTTCATTTCCGTGTCTATATCAGACTTGAAGTCACCTTACCCCCACTGTTTCATGATGCATTGTGTCTCTTACTCCATTTATCATACAACAGACAACCATGAAATCAAAAGATGCTTCTTTTTCCCATTGATAGAGAATGAGATGTAAAATTTAATGCAAGGGAGAATGGTTTAGGTTTTATACCCAATCAAAGGGTCACCCCATCTATAGGAAGCTTACATACAATAAAACTGCTATAACACCAGAAGTTCGGCCTGTGTCAAATATATTTCCTCGAATTTTTCAATTTGAGCTCAGAGGCAACTATTTTTTTCACTACATCTACTCCCAATAGTTACATTTTGTACCTTCAAGTCTTCTATCAAAATCCAAATATTTTACCTGGGCTGTGTTAATATCTTTTGTCAAGTAGGGGCCCTTGGGTGGCTCAGTCCACTAGGCATCCGACTCTTGGTTTCAGCTCAGGTCATGATCTCAGGGTCATGGGATTGAGCCCCAAGTGGGGCTCTTCGCTCAGCAAGGAGTCTGCTTGAATTTCTCTCTGTCTGCCCCTCTCCCTGCTGGTGCACTCTCTCTCTAAAATAAATAAATAAATCTTAAAAAATATATTTTATCAATTAAGTACCAATTAACATTAGTAGTACCTTTAGCTAGTTCATGTGATAGATAAAAATAATTAAGCCGAGACTGAGGAAATGTCTACAGAATCAAGTCATTTAAAATAAGGGTATTCACAAAGGCATAATCTGAAGATGTAGTATAATAGAATGCTTAATATTTGGACATCATTATAGACATTAAATGTATTTCATGCACACAAAAATGTTTGCTGCATTGAACCTTTACAAATTTCTTTCAAGGAAAACAGGGATGTTTACCCCAATTTACAGTTATGTAAACTAAGGCACAGAACAGTTACTGGTCTTACCTAAAGTTACAGAGCCAGTTTATGGCAGAACTGAAAATCAAGTGCATGTTTTGTTTTGTTTTGTTTTGTTTTTTTCCACTGACATATGGGAAGGACACTTCGTGGGGTCCTTCAGCAGCTGCTTTATTAATTTCAGGAGAGCACAGAGCAGCAGGGAGGGTAGAAGTGGCAGAAGACTGGAATGTGAAATGAAGAAACATGAAATAACCTCAATTATGTCATCATCGTTTAATAGAGAGTCAACTGGATCATCCAGAACTCAAAAGCAAATGTGGAATTTTCTGGGGAATTGGAATTTTGAGTACTACTAGTTAATACAGTAAAGACCAAGGAATGGAATTTTAGTATCTTTTGAGATTTTATCATCATCATCAATAAGTCTTTGAGTCCTTTATTATTTAAGCACTGTGTTAGATAATAAAAATTATAATATAATTAATAATACTCTTTTACTTGGAATTCAGTATTTGCTTTAAATAAGTTATGCCACACAATCTTACAATCAACCTGTGAGGTAAGTATCCCCTTTCCAAAAATGAAAAGCCTGACACTTGGAAATGTCAAGCAGAATGTCCAAGGCCTTAAACTTATAAATAGCATGAGTCACTCTCATCCCTATAGCCCATGCTCTTAACTGTAAAGACAAATACATGAATAAGATATGTGGGGTCCCCTGCCTCCTTCTAAGGGCTTTTAGGTCATTCCTGTAAAGTACAAACTCATTCACATACCATTGCAAGATATTCAGAAATAAAGTAAATGCTGAGTGAAAATTAAAAAGATCAAAACACAATAAAGTTAACATGAATTTCAATGTGTAATAAAATTGGACCATTAAAAAACAGATTTTCTAGAAAGAGCCATTTCACCATGTCATAACAAGCACTGAGATGAACTATTTGGGATAACTTTAAACCAATGGGTGAAAAGGAAATATCTAAGGGTTATTTACCATCCACAAGAGATATGTGGAGGATTTCCTCAATCCCTGATTTCACCATGCAGGGGGTTCTGGTACAGAAAGGCCATTTGGGACAGAGTGTTTGTCTATGACCACTCTGATGGATAGGGCATGGAGATTATCATTACAATCCATCTGAAGAGAAAGGAGAAGGAGGAGTTGAGGAACATAAAGAAAAAAGAGGAAAGAATCTACCATGATCACTGGGTGTGGGGACAATTAAACAAACAAAAAACATAATGTACAGTCAATAGCCATCTCTAAATCATGCTGATTGAGTATTAAATTTTTACTTGGGATTTTGCTGAGTCTTAAGGATCTAGGGTGAAATCAGTAGGTTTTTCTGTCCTTGCAAAGATCAGCAGCACATTTGACATGCTGCTCTTGAAGAAAGTTCTTGGATTCTTTATGTATTTTAATTTGGCCATGTTAACTGTTCTCCGAATTAGCAAGATTTATCTCTAATAAGATTAGAGCATTAGGAAACTCTTAAATGCCATTTACAGATTTATCATCATGAATCCCCTCAACGGAGTGGTTCCCAAGCAGCTCTGAAACTCAAAAGATGCAATCAAAATTAGATATTTAAATTAATTTAACATCTTGAACTTCATATTCATGATTCATGTTGAATATGTTTCTTGATTAGTTAGAGACTTCATCTCCTCATTTGTTAACTAGAACGAGTTACTTTAGCAGGGTCTTTGTGAGGAATAAATGAAATAAACATGTGAAAAAAACCCCTCAAATACTAGTTGACTCTTGCCTAGTATGGATGCCTCTGTTGTCTATTCTGCAGACTCCCCAGTTTTGCAGGACTGTTTGCCCCACACTGAAAAGCTTCTGAATGATATAGTTGTTGTGTGTGTCTGCTGTTACGGCACGTGGGCTTCCAGTAACTTTTTTGACATCCCCCATTGCTATCATTCTTCGTTTGCCCACTTTCCTTATTTGTCTGTGTTCACATTCAGCCTTCCTGTTCTGTTTAGTCTCTTCTGACTTCCAAAAGTCTAAGGAACGAGTTACACACTTATCAGGACTACCTTGAAATAATGAGCACTTAGACTTTGAAAGGAGGCTTGAGTGCATCTGTGGGCTTCAGTGAGTGGGGCACCTATTTTGGCCACTAATAATTTGAGCTATTTTTTATTAAGCTTCTCCCTTGTGCCACAACAGTGCTAGACACATATTACCTCAAGAAAGGTTTTACTTTTCTCTTCTTATTTATTTTTCCTTGCATGTTTCTGGAGGGCAGGAACTGTCTTGTAAATCTTTGTTTCTTCAGTGCCAAGTAAAGTTGTTACATAAAAGGCATGCTGTAAATATTCCTCAAATACACAAATGAATAAAAGTTTGAACTCCAGAATAGGAGGCCTCTCCTGCTACTGATTGAGCATCTTTTCCAAAATGCTATCATTGATCATCTCAATTGTGAGTAGCTTTTTTGTGCTTCCCTATGACCCACAGTTGTGTTTGTACCAACTCAGCAATAAAAGAAAAAAAAATAAAATAAAATGCTGTGTGAAAGCTATTTACATAGTGTATCGATCTCTTTATTTGCCTCTTGCAGATACTCTGACATTACCTATCTAGCCTTTTGTGCTATCAGCATAAAGGTAGAAAACCACTAACTCATTCGGATGAATTTCTTGGTGAAACTAATGATCAGCAACATTAATAGAAATTAAGTCAGAAGCTATAAAGAAAAATGACACATTAATTCTGCAACCAAAAACAAAAAACAAACGAACAAAAAACCCTCTTATTATGCTGGAATACTCCTAGCAACTCCATGCCTGCAACTTTCTTTTCTTTACATCAGGAATAAAGGCAAGGTCAGACTAGAGGCATGGGGGACATCCAGATAAAAATGATTGTAGGCAAGTCTTTTTCTTCAAAAAGGAGCCCCTTTCTAACTTTATGATGAGGATCTTGAGGGTAGGAAGTGTTTGTAATTTTCATCCATTGTACTCTGCATGTGATGAATAATACAACCCGGAATCTCTGATATACAAGTAACAAGAATCAGAGGCTGTTGGATGGCGTATAGTCCAACTGAATGCGTACACGCTGGCCCCCTGCTATGTGTGTAAACCCAGGACTCTGACTACATTCCTGGAACTACTTCAAACTCGATGGTTTTTAATTGACAATCTCTGTAGACAAGACTAATACAAATAAACATGTGCAATACATTATGCATAAACTATATTGTAAATGCTAAATTGTCAGAATAAACTGTCAAATAATAATATAGAAAATAAGTACTCTGACCTGTCAAAAATAAATATCACTTTGAGTGATATTAGGGAAAGTTTCAGGAAAGAATTTAGAAATTGGGATTTTATAGCTGGAGGGGAAGTTAGAAATGAGCCAGACAAATGATTTCAAATGTTTTCTAATAAGTGAAATATAGCTTTAAATAAACTCTTATGCATAAATATAACTGTTACAGAGTAGAATAATCATGAGTGAAGTTAGGAGAAAGGGTAAGATTGCAAGTGCCCCCAAATCATCCCCCCACCTCAACATTTTTAGGACATTTCTTGGGAGCCTCAGAACCATCCTCAGTCCAGTTTGAAAATCCCTGAAAATAAAAACTAGAAATACCTCCATTACTATTAACACTAAATATGGCTCAAATAACTTTAAAAGGGAAGTAATATTTATCCTTTACAAACAAGCCTGAAATACTGCTGGAATTGATTTAGATGTTCAACAGTTCCATCAGTAATGCAAGGTCTTTGTTTTATTTTTGCAATTATTTTTTTTAAAGATTTTATTTATTTATTTGACAGAGAGAGACAGCCAGTGAGAGAGGGAACACAAGCAGGGGAGTGAGAGAGGAAGAAGCAGGCTCACAGCAGAGAAGCCTGATGTGGGGCTCCATCCCAGGACTCCGGGATCACGCCCTGAGCCGAAGGCAGACGCTTAACCGCTGTGCCACCCAGGCGCCCCTATTTTTGCAATTATTAACATATTGGGATTTTTTTTTTTTTTTTGCCTCACTGTCAAACATGGCTGCTGCAACTCCAAATATAATACCTGCCTTGAAAACAAGAAAAGGGGAGAGTAGCAATGCCATACAGAAATGTCTTTTCCTCTCAATAACAATAACAAAAGGCAAGAAAAAAAAAAAAAGCATGTCCAGAACACCCAGAAGACACCTGTTTATGTATCATTGGCTATACCCGTGTCACACGGCCATCCATATCTACCAAAGCATCTGGGAAAAAAGTTATCTTACCTGGCACTAAGCATATTAGCCCTGGACGAAAGTGGGGTTCTGTTTGCTAAGGAGAAGGGATGTTGTTCAATCTGCCAATCTACATCTAGCCTCATGCCTTCATTCTCTAACTGGGAACACTGCTGTTCTTTGGCTTGGTTAACATTACCAGCACATCGATGTTGGGGCTTATGTCCACATTCTCAACTGGACCTTGGGAAATAAATCAAATTTGGGGAAGTAGAAAGATGGGGAGAGAATGTTTCCAGTGAAGAACAGTGGGTCAAATGCATGGAACAGGACGTTGTGCACTTGATGCCTTCGTATCCAATGGTTCACTGTCATTATCAGGCCTCATTTAAAAATCATCCATCTTTACATCAAAAACTAGGGATGTACTGTATGGTGACTAACATAATATAATAAAAAAATTTTATTATTAAAAAAATCATCCATCTTTTCTTCCATATTTGAATATAATTCCTCAATATTTTTAGTTGTAAATATTTTACTACATGAAAACCCTTTTCTCTCCACTCCTAATTACTTTACTTTGCTAATTTTTTTTTCCATTTTGAGGTGATTGTGTAAATTTATTTACTTGAATACTAAGGTTAACCAAATTAGAGAATTCCTTCTCAGCCTCTGACTTTTCTAAACTCAAATTCCAGCTCTGCATTCTACTGGGTATGTAGGCCTGAATAAGTTACCTAACACCTTTGTGACTCAGTTTCATCATCTGTCAGAGGAGGGTAATCATAGTGCCTTCCTCTTAGGGTTGGTATGAGTTATACCTCGTTGACTGCAGGCCCAGCCCTTGGATCAGTATCAGGAGCAAAGGGAGTGGTTACTGGTAAGTGGGCTTCTGACGTGCGAGAATGCTTTTTCCTTAAAACTTTTGACAGAAAGTATCGCTGTTGGCATAATACTTTTTATGGGCAAATGCTAAACTTAAGGACACCTACCTTTAATATAATGAAATCTGGTTCTTATTCCTCTTCGCATCTCAGATAGCTGGTGTGTTTTTCTTTTTTTTTTCCTGTTTCATTTTCCCTTAGATGAAAAAGTATGATGAATTAATTACTAACTGGATCACCCCATTCATCTTTCAACAGGATGTTGCAGGAAGTAGAATATGCTTAGAAAGAAGAAATTATGAGCAGTAGAATTACAGGCAACAGAAAAGCACTACATGAGAGTAGTGTTCCTAGTGTCTCCCAAGCCCCATTATTTAGATAATTATGTACTAAGGACATATGTAAGAGTCTTCCTGATCAGCCCTTGACACGTTTAAAAAACACCTACCATGAAAGAATGAAATGGGAGTAAAGAAAACTAAGTAACTACATAAAACAGGCTGGTTTGGCAAATACTTATTAGCTTGATATTTGTACATTTAACAAAAATGGCTGATAGTTTTCAATCATTTGGATTCCTGCCTAATAAACTGAAAATAGCCACTGTAAACCTCCCTTAAAGTTCAGACCCTTCAAAACTCCTTGTTTCCTTGACTCAGGCACAATTCATCTGGGCTTCACTCATTTGGAGGAGGTCAAGGCCATGGTACCTGAAGCCTGCGGGTATCTCTAGAACAATAATGTTTTCTGTAAGAAAGATTTGATTTTGTTGTTCAATGAAAATCAAGCCATGGACCTGAAAATTTTTGCTAGAAGATACCCACATTGTTGTAATGTTTCACCTAGGTTAAACTAAACAGTGCTTCTCAGAGTTAATTCCCTACATGTCTCTGATTAGGGCTGGCCAGAAAAGAAGTGCAAGAAGTGGAGAAGTGAGGAGAAGCCATGTCTATTCTTTGGAGGTGGAGAGAGGCCAGTCGTTGCTGAGCTCTCACAGGTTTGAGATTGGCTCAGCTTGCTGGTGAGGGCAGCAGGGGGGCACGCACCTCCTCTACCTTCCACAGGACTTCTTCCTGCAGCTTCTCCACTTTCTGGACCAGGTGGGGGTGTAGCTCCAGGTCCCGATGGCAACGAAGTTGGAGACTTGACAACAGGGAAAGAACAGCATGGGATCCGGTAAGACACAGGCATAGGTTCCACTTGTCTCTGCTTCACGTTCATTTTCTTTCCCTGACTCCCTGATCTGTGACGTCAGGCTTAGGGTCAGATGCAAAAGTAGAAGAAACAACCAAGCCAATGCTGCTTTACCAACTCTCCTAGCTGAGTCAGGTCAAATGAGTAGATCCCTTATTTTTTAAGCATGGTTCGCTTCCCATGTGGACCTGGCACTGTACCTTTTGACATCCTTCCTTCCTAATATAGTAAGTCGTGAGAATTTCTGCTTACAGTTTCTTGAAAACTTTCCCTGGTCACTTCCACTTTTATTTAGAATATTCTTTTATTCTGCATTCCCTGCTCATCTAAAATTGTAGTGCCTCTGTATTTTTTTTCCAAGTGTTATCTTCTGTGATTTATGGAACTTTTTTCTTTTACCCTAAAATGCTCCCTCCAGCCTCCTCATAGTTTCACTTCACCTGATGCAAGTTAGAAATGATGACGGGGATTCCTTCTTCCCTGAAGAGGTTTCAGAAGAGGAAGCTTCCTAGCCAACTGCACTCTCTGAAGAAAGGGGTAGGGATCCACATGAATACACGCAGAGTTGGCCCTGGGCTGAGTTGGCCCTGTCATCTGAATGTATAGAATGTTCTGCTTTGTAGTTTCTGAACACAGTGAAGACCTAAAGTGACTTCTGAAAATCATGGACGAACTTCTTTTGAGGCCTTTATTACTCATTATTGTCTTGTGGAAGTTCTGAAATTTCTTTGAGTACACACTTAGGTTTCCAAATCCAAGTGGAGAGAGGGAGAAGGAAGAGAGTCAAGCTGTAAAGGCAAGAACTACCAAAAGCCAAAGCCTAGGGTGTGGAGCACTGGAGGAAAAATGGTGAATTTCAGAAGAATGCAAGTGCAGCAAGTGACTTGTACAGTTTCCGTGGCTTAATGTTCATGTTGAGGTGAGTGTTTGGGAAGAAATCAGGATCTCAAAGCAGGATTGGGAGACTGGAAAAGCCGTAAAGCACAGAAAGGAAACCTTAACTATTAGGAGCACAGTACTTCAAATGTCTTCACTATGATTTAAATAAAGACCGCATTATGTCCTGTCTGTATTTGTGAACATATTTTCTTCTTCCAAAGATGCCAAAAGAGAGAGTCTACACTATACTGTTTACTTATAAAATCCTCCCCTGTCTCTTCTGCCACCATTATCCTATGACCACCTTTATGTATATTTCCTGTTGCATCCCATAGTTTCTCAAGCTGTGGTTGATGTCCTTATTTCAGTTAATGTTATGCCGACTTATCAAGCCAAAAATACTACTGCATTGTGATGTAGGTTCTGGAGGCAAACACAAGCAACGCTGTGTGTGTATGAAAGCATGCATGTCTATACGTCAGGGTTGGGGGTCTGTATGTAAGTGTTCTCTGACTCACATATTGCTACAGCTCTATCTGTCTCAGTCTCTAGCATTGGTCTACAGGAGGTTTTGACACAAAGTAACCGAAGGCTCGGTACTATACCGTTTACCCACAAATCCTTCACTGTATTTTCTTTTACCCTTTTACCCTTACCTGAATCTCAACTATTTCCTTCCTAGGCATGTCCTCTCCTACTGGTGTAATTTCTAAGGACATTAAGACCAATCTTTTTCCATAAATCTTTAGGGAGCATAGTCCTGGAGACTAACTTCCATATCTAAAATGCCCAGTCATTTGTCCCTGCCAAAAGGATCCTCACACAAAAATGTATTAACAGACTTTCCTTGCCTAGGCATATGTGCAATTGTAGGTTCAGAGCTCTGCAACTATTCTTGCAATTGGTATTATCAAAATACACATAAGTCTTCTTATCAATATTAATAAGCGCATAGAATGTGTGATCATTTCATTTGATCAAACATCCTTTTATTTTATAAACCATCAAGAGTGGACTGAGAGAAACAAGCACGGATTGCTGTGTGTTTTGGTTTTCTATACAAACTGTAACTGAATGCCCAATATAAATTATAGAATGTTTGTTCTGTGTCCTACCCTGTTAAGTGCTCTAATGGGCATTCTAATGTAGATTCTGAACTGGAAAAAGAAAATTCGTTGAGAATATGAGGGTGAAAAAAGAAAAATGAATAAAACAGAATATTTAAATGTCAAACTTTATGGTTGACATAAAAATTTATTTAAGGTTAAGAAAAGAAAAATTATCCATTATAATTTTTCTCCTCTTTATGTTTTTCTTATATCTTTCTTCCAGCTTCTTGTACTGTACTCATTCTCATTAGCATTCTTAATGTAAACTTTTAAATGAAGAACAAAATATGCACAGACCCATTAGCAATTAAGTATGACCATCTGTTCTGCCTTAAACATACACACAAGCACCCACACATACCACACATACTACAAAAAAAAAAAAAAAAAACACACAAGAAAAACTCCTGATCTCAATTCAGCTTCACTTAAGCCCAATTGTCTAAGTTCTGGTGCAGTCACCTGTTGTAGAGTTATTGGCTCTCACTTTCTCCACTTTCTAATTAGACTTCTCCACTGCCACCACTCCACCAATATGACACTCCTTATTGCCAACAATGCCACGCATTTCACTAAATTCAGTGGACATGTTTCAGGCTTTACTTTCACAGGATCCACTTGTTTATAACACCTTCCTTTTCAAAAAGGGTTATTCCTTTGGTTTCTGGCCTTCATTATATTTCTGGCTCCTACTCCTCAGTTTCTTTGGCCTGATAGTTCAAATGTTACCCCAGTGTACATCTCAACTGTATTCTTTTCTCTTTATACTCTCTCCTTTTGTTATCTCTTAAATGTTATGGCTTCATTTGCCATCCATTTATGATTCATTCTGAAGTTGTTATCTATAGCTCAGATCTCAACTTTGAGCTACAGATCTGATCATCAAACTATCTTGTCAACACTTCCAATTAGATGTTTACAGGTATCTAAAAGTTAATATTTACAGAACTCACTTTCTTTCAACCCTCAAGGTGATCTTTGGATATTCACCAATTCCATGCTGGTGAATACAAACTGTGACACTTTAAGGCTCACTGTGAATCACCCCATAACCTTGTCTGCTCATTCCTTTCTTTTTTTTTTTTTTTAAATATTTTTATTTACTTATTTGACAGAGAGAGAGACAGCCAGCGAGAGAGGGAACACAAGCAGGGGGAGTGGGAGAGGAAGAAGCAGGTTCCCAGCATAGGAACCTGATGTGGGGCTAAATCCCAGAATGCCGGGATCACGCCCTAAGCCAAAGGCAGACTGTTAACGACTAAGCCACCCAGGCACCCCTGCTCATTTCTTTCTTGGGTAACTATTTTGCACCTCTGGCCACAGGAAGGCAACACAGGAAACAAACAAAGGTAATAGGAATTCTGAAGGGGTGAAGGGTGGAGGAAGGCATAGGCTTCCAGCTATGGAGTGAATGCCATAGGGATGAAAGGTACAGCAAAGGGGATATAGTCAATGGTATTGTAATAGCATTGTATGGTGATAGATGGTAGCTACACTGTGGTGAGCACAGCATAACATATAGAGTCATTGAATCACCGTTATATACCTGAAACTAATTGCATGTAACATTGTATGTCAACTAGACTTCAATTAAATATATATATATATACAGACACACATATATATATATATATTTATATATATGGTTTTTTTCCTGGGATTTACCAAATTAAAAGTGGAAAAGAGAAGCTCCCAGTGTCTACTGGCTTTCTGGTTTATTATGATATTTATAGTTGAGTCTCTCATGATGTGAAGAAAGCCCATCTACCCAATAGGAAAAATCAAACCAACAGTTTGAAAGAATCAATAATAAGAGGTGAAAGGGAAGTTGATTGTGTTGTAATATTGACTTCCAATCAACCATGAAACAAAGTCTACATCTGTTCTTCTGAACTTTTGGTGATCTTTTAAGCCGATAAATTTCCTAATCCTACATTTTTTTTTTTTTTTCTTATGCTGGCTTGGGGTTCTATGACAAGCAACCAAGAGCCTTTGACAATAAGATTCCACAAACCCTTACGACCTCCATCCTTGCAATTGCTCTAGATAGAAACTCAGGATTCACTTTTGGCTCTTATTTCTCCCTCATCCCCTGTTGCCATGGAACATAAATATTTCCAAATGTTTCTCAAATTCATCCACTTTTATCTACTTCTCTGCCATTTTCATAGTATAAATTACCAAACTCTCTCCCAAGTCTTAGCTTTTCTTACTCAATCCTAACATGTCACTCTCAAATATGTTATTCATACAGTGATCAGGATGGTTCCTGTTTCTACAACATTGGGATTCTTCCAATTCTTTGAATATGCCAATGTTTTTCTCCACCTTGGTGTCGATGCAATACTATCACCTTAGTCTGTGATACTCCTTATTAAGGTATACATCTTTTAAGACTCATTTCCAAACCTATTTCTTCAGGTAAACTTTCCCTGACTGGTACTAAGCTTTCTGACGTACAATTGCATTACACTTATTTTACTTTTAATTCAGGGCAAGTATAAAATAATGAATAGGTGATGAGTCCTGATAGATAACTTTTGTCACTTCTCAGAATGCAAATTCCTTTAGGAAGACTGTTTTTGTCTTTTAAGTGATATATTCCCAAGATCTAGTATGTCGTGTTGTATTTTTGAGACATTATATATCTATTTTTAAGACAAACAAATGAACGAATAGAATGGTGTTCAAAAAGTGTTATAAAAGACACAGGAACAGAGTTCCATTTGTATCTCTTTTGTATCTTCCTTTGTCTAGGACCTCTTACTCCTCTTATACTCTTAAGTGCTACAGTACATCTGCAACAATTAGTGATTAAATAATCAAGAGTTCAGAAAACTGAAAAAAAAACACACTATGATTCTGAAGCAATAAACAAGTTCTCTGCTTTACTTCAACTTTACAGAAATGGGAGTCTTTCTGAACTCATACATTAAAAATGGAACTAACCTCTACTGCAAATATGTCCCTCATTAGCCTACTTACAGTATTAGGGAAAGAAACACTTTATTAGTCGTTGGGAGATGGCAAAAGGCCAGGCTCTTTTTCTACTACGGTAAAATGATGCTTTATTGAATATCCTCATTGAGATATATCCCACTGGGGCAGAGGAAGTAGGGGAAACAGTAACGGTGGTTTCACAGTCCTAATATAGCAAGCATATTTGTATTCATTACAGTGGGCCTTGGAGTCTATTGAGGATGGAGATATAAAATTGGAAGAGATAAGGCAAAGGGACAGCAGGAAAATCCTTCCACTGCCTCAGGCAGTGCGCACAGGAGAGGAATGATAAACACATGCATCCCCTTTAGTGAGCTGGATGCTAAGGATATTTTTCTTTTTAATGTTCTTTAGCAGGATATATTTCCTTGAAAAACAAGCAAAAATTAAGCTCATTTTGTTGCCAAAATATGCAATTTACTCAATGATTTATTTGTTTTTCCTTTTCAGAGGGCACTTGGCTTTTGTTTACAGGTGAGAGATTACCCTGCCCTTTTCAACATCTACATATCTGGTTACATTTTCCAAGTGAAGAATCCAAACAATTATGTGAAAAACATTTATCCACGATCCCTCTGTGAGTTAATTTGTAATGCTGAAATAAAGGCAAGTTTTCCCAAAACCAAGTCTAATTATGTATACAAACAAGAGAAATAGTACCTTATGTTGTGTGATTATTGGAGAAGCTAAAAGCTTTCCTATACTAAAATGGCATGGTGCAATGGTAATTATTAGGGTGTTCTAATTGAGATAAAGCCTTACTAACCAGGAGGCAACCCCCCCCCCCCTAGGCCCAGTGTCAGCTCCCATTAACGGTGCCATGTGAATGGATGGTTAGGCCACCACTGCTGATAACTAAACCAGATGGCGCCAAGTTCTTACAGGCAACAAAGTAAGAAAGGCTGATGAATGCTGGACAGAAGTTACAAGCACAAGGGAAAAGAAGAAGAAGCACTACAAGGAGAGTTAAAAAACAAGAACAACAGCAACAACACAAAACTTTGTATCTTTAGACAAGTCATTTAAATTCTATAGGCCTCAATTACTCCCAAATTTAGGTTTAAAATTTACTTGTATCTTTGACACCTTTAGCAGTTAATCTAGCTGTTGACTCAAGATGACAGCGCATACCTGTTTTACTCTGCTTCGCTTTACTGTGCTTTGCAAATACTGCATTTTTTACAAATTGAAGGTTCAAGACTTCGGTGGAAGAAGGAACCACAGATGTGCTGGAAAAAGCAAGAGAACAAGAATAGAAGTGGAGCCTGGGGATGTGACCGAATTGCTGCCATCTCATGATAGGACTTGAACAGATGAGAGGTTGCTTCTCATGGTTGAGCAAAGAAATTGGTTTCTTGCGCTGGAACTACTGGTGAAGATGTTGTGACAATAGTTGAAATGACGATAAAGGACTGAGAATATTGCATAATCTTAGTTTATAAAGGAGTGGCAGGGTTTGAGAGGATTAACTACAAGTTTGAAAGAATTTTACTGTTGGTAAAATACCATTGAACAGCATCACATGCTAGAGAGAAATCGTTCATAAAAGAAAAAGCCAGTCAAAGTGGCAAACATCATTATTGTCTTATTTTAAGAAATTGCCACAATCACCCCAACCTTGAGCAACCACCACCCTGATCAGTCAGCAGCCATTAACACTGAGGCAAGACCCTCCACCAGATGATGGTTAATATTTTTTAGCAATAATGTATTTTTAAATTAAGTTATGTACATTTTTTAGACATAATGCTATTACACACTTATGAGACTACAGGACAGTGTAAACATAACTTTTACATGCACTGAGAAACCAAAACATTCATCTGACTCTCCCTACTATGATACTCGAGTTATTGTGGAGGCCCGAAACCAAACCCACGATATCTCCAAGGCATGCCTGTACTTTCAGAAATCTGTCTTAAGTAAATAATTAGAAATGAAGAAATTATAAGTGAAATGAAATATTCAGCTTAGCATTATTTATAAATGAATAAATACTGAAACTGTAAAAATGTTAACAATAGCAGGGTCATTGAGTAAATTATGATAAATTCCTATTATTTCATCAGAACAAAATAATGTTTAATTATTTTAGCAAAAACGATGCTTATAATTGTTGAATGAAAATATCCAAAGCTACATGCCACATATATACACGTACCTCATCTTATCACTTTTCAGATTGTATCAAAATTATGTGTGTGTGTCTGTCTGTTCTCAAGGGCTCTAGAACTGAATTAAGGATCAAGTTATATTTTTATCCTTACATTTTTAATGTTTAGCATGGGGGGTACAGAGTAAAGGCATATTTCTGAAATTGGACTAAGTTGCATGAACACAGTTTATGACTTACAAAGAAAAATAACAATTTTAAAAGTATGAAACTGTTTTTGAAATTCAATGTGGTAGGTACTGAAAAAACTAAGATGAAAGCAGCAAGGACCTATTCTTAGTGGACTCACCATCTAGCAGTGACAAAACCAAATAATAATTTGGTGAGATAATATTGGAAGGTCATAGGTATATAATCAGAGAAGTAATCAAAGGTAGTTATTGTGTTTGCAAATGAAAGAAACTTAAATCTCAGGAGTTTATGTGCAGAGCTTATTTATTAGCTCACGGAACCAACCAGTAAGAGGGACCAGCTAGTCCTATAGAGTGCTATCAGAAACCTGAATCTTCCAGAATTTTCTTTCTTTATTTTTATCCATACCTGAAGTATTTTTTCCCGTTTTTCCATGGATGTCAAAAAAGGCTTTCTGTACTGAGGATTATCAGCTTCTTTGGTATGCATAGTCTAGGTTTATAAATGGAAAGAGACTGAAATTTTATTACAAGTTAGAAATTGTATTGATGGTACTTAATTGGTCCCCTTTCATCAGGTATTATTCAGCAATAGCTGTGAATCAATAGCACTCAAGAAAACATGATGTTTTTTGTTTAAGTAAGCTGAATGCTCAACATGGGGCTCGAACCCATGACCCCAAGATCAAGAGTCACATGCTCTACTCACTGAGCCAGCCAGGAGCCCCCAACATGATGTTTATAGTAGGGAAAGAAGCCTTTACCAATGATAGTTGTCCAGTTCTTGGCAAATAGGTAGGATGTCTGGAAACTTGTTAAGGAAAACTTAATATGTAAACTGGAAAATATGTAAACTTCTTTTGAAAGGTGACTTGAACTCTGCATGTAATAAGAAATAAAAGGACCATTCTTTAAATTTAACATATCAAACAAAAGGTTGAATCGACATAACATTCTTGCAGAACCTGCCGATACTTGAGATACTGCTGGGACAAAACAGAGAAGGAAGCAGTAAGAGAGGGTAAGAAGATAAGGAGCTAGGTCATAAAGAGATTGGAATATGAACCTTAAAGGCTTTTTTATAGGTAATTGGGAATTATTTTTCATATTTTTTGTAGCAAAATGTACATCACATAAAATTTTCCATTTTAACTACTTTAACCGTATAATTCAGTAACATTAATTACATTCATCACTACTATCTAGTTAGAGAACTTTACATCATTTGAAACAGAAACTGTATCCTTTAAACAATAACTTCCCATCCCACCCTCTCCCCAGCCCTAGCAACTTCTATTATACTTTCTGTCCTTGTGAATTTGCCAATTCTAATTATTTCTTATAAGTGGAGTCACACAACATTTGCATTTTTGTGTCTGGCCTATTCCATGTAGCAAAATGTTTTTGAGATTTGTCTATGTTGTAGCATATATTAGAATTTCATTTCTTTTTAAGGCTGAATAATATCCTGTTGTATGTATATACTACATCTTGTTTATCCATCATCTGTTGATGGACATTTTGGGTTGTTTCTGCCTTTTGGCTATTGTTAATAATGCTGCTATGAATATTGTTCTACAAGTCTCTGTTTCAGTCCCTGCTCTCAATTATTTTGAGTATACCTATGAAATGGATTTGCTAGATCATATGATAATTCTGTCTTTAACTGTTGGAGGAACCATTGTACTGTTTTCCACAGTGGCTGCACTATTTTACATTCTTACCAGCAATGCACTAGGTTTTCAGTTTCCAATTTCTCCACAACCTTGCTGACAATTGTTATTCCCCCAACCTTTTTTTTAAATAGTAGCCATCCTTACACATGTGAAGTGATATCTCATCCTGGCTTTGATTTGCGTTGTCCTAATGACTAGTGATGTTGAGTGTTTTTTCACGTGCTTATTGGACATTTGTATAACTTTTTTTGGAGAAATGTCTATTCAACTCCTTTGCCCATTTTCCATTTGGTTTATTTTCTTTGTTGTTGTTGATGAGTTATAGGTGTTCCTCATATACTCTGGATATTAATCCCTGATCATATTATGATTTGCAAATACTTTCTCCCACTCTGGATTTTTTCACTCTCTTCATAGTGCCCTTTGACTCACAAATGTTTTTAATTTTAATGGAGTCAAATTTATTTTTTGTTATTGTTGGCCTGTGATTTTGGTGCTATAATCAGGTGACTGGGAATTTTAAGTGGAGTAGTAATATAATTAAATTTGGATATTAGAATCTCTTTGATAAGACAGTGGAGGGTAACTTAAGAAGAGAAAAAAACTTAACACAGAAAGACAGGTTAAGCCACAGCAAAAGTCTTATGGATAGGAAAGTATATAGAAGAGCCACAATTGTTCCTCTCCCTACATTCCAGACACCTTGGTAAATGAACAACAAAAAGAACAAAAAGTAAAATCAGGGAAAAAAATGATCAGAAGCAACAATATATCATACCACATTCTATACACCTTTAAACATATCACTCCAGGCAATTCAGTGAAAATCCAGGTGCAGCTTAGAAAGCTAAACACATTATACCCACTCCCTTATCCTCATGCAGAAATACAGAAGAAAGGAAATGAATCTCAAGCAAATCCTGAGAATTCTTACTAATAACTCCCACACTGAACGTAAGCAGAATAAGTGCAATGATGTAGTCAATGGCACGGTGACAGAAAAATCCTCTTGAATAGAAACTTAGAATTGTTGTGGTTTCATCAGAATCCATAAAATTCTCCATTTTCCAGGTTCTCACAGTGAAGTTAAGGAATACTCTGAAGGTTGGGTTGTTGCATCCCGTTAGATAATGATACTCTGCTTACCTTACTCCCCTACTGGATGAAGTTCAGTAGAAAACATTGACAAACGTTAGAAGAGACATACAGCCAGGCTCTACAATAAAGGCTGCACGTTGCCCCACTGGCATATATCTCTCCTTTTTCTTTTGTTCTCAGGTTAAAAAGTGTGGAATGAACAAAATGATCCCAGTCCCCAATGTAAAGCTTGGAATATAATACAGAGATTTCCTGAAGCAAAGTCAATCATCCTCTATTAGAATAAATAATAACATCAGATTAGGCTACCCAACTGAAATATGAGAATAATAAAACAATGGCATGGACATTATCCAAACATTTCAGGAAAAAAGAAAACTTTAAAAATGAGAATGGATTAAGAAGTTGTGGTCCATATATACGATGGAATATTACTCAGCTATCAGAAAGAACGAGTTCTCAACATTTGCTACAACATGGACGGCACTGGAGGAGATAATGCTAAGTGAAATAAGTCAAGCAGAGAAAGACAACTATCATATGATTTCTCTCATCTATGGAACATAAGAACTAGGATGATCAGTAGGGGATGAAAGGGATAAAGAAAGGGGGGGTAATCAGAAGGGGGAATGAAACATGAGAGACTATGGACTATGAGAAACAAACTGAGGACTTCAGAGGGGAGGGGCGTGGGGGAATGGAATAGACCGGTGATGGGTAGTAAAGAGGGCACGTATTGCATGGTGCACTGGGTGTTATACAGAACTAATGAATCATTGAGCCTTACATTGGAAACCGGGGATGTACTGTATGGTGACTAACATAATATAATAAAAAATCATAAAAAAAATAAATAAATAAAATAAAAAAAAAAAATGAGAATGGAATAAAAGAACCGTGTGTGGAAAAAAACAAAGGTCAGCATTGATTAGAGCTTAATTCAAGGAATCAAAATCCAAAATGACTACTAGTTGGGATAAATAAACTTAATAGAATACATATTCAAATCAAACTGAAAGAAATAGAACTACAGGAAAAAATACAGAAGAAAAACAACAGCATTGAAGAGCATCATAAAATATAGAAAGAAAGACCTGAAATAGTGACAGAAGGAAATATATTTTTTCCAATATGGATGAGGGGCTCTTATCAGTCCAACTGTCCTGCAGACAACAACTATAAATTTTGGAAAACACACACACAATAAAACCTACCTGAAAACATGGGAGAATTATCAAAATCAGACAAATACTGGACTGGAGTCAACACGATGGGCCAGTTTTCTAGCTTCATAATTTTTAGAATGAGAGACGGTTCAGTTTGCACCACATGGAGTAAGTAGAAAAAAATCAGAAAACTCACAGTTTTTTTGGCTTGTAACAACAGAAAATAGAAATAGGCAAAAATAGTCAATGGAAATTGAGGGTAGAAATCCAGAAAAGATGAAAGCCAGAGCGGGGATCTCCAAATTCTGTGTATAATTCTTCCCAACCCTCTTGCTGAGAACAGTAACTTGCATGAATGACATGGACAGAAACAACACAACTGAAAATAAAATATCTGAACCAAGATGTATTATGCTGCCCATTGGAGGAAGATAGACAGAGAGTTTGCCCTTCGAATCTAACCAATTTAAGTGCTTGCTAAAAGGTATAAAATTATTCAACACTTAACACTTAATCCTCCTGGAAGGATTATAACCTAATTTATAGGGCATATTATTCACAAATACATAATACAAAAGTACTCCATCTTTAAAGAAACTGGAAAACACAACCCATTCTGAAGAGAAAATACAATCCATGTAGACTACCTCCGAGATGATTCAGATGTTGGCACTGGCAGAAAAGAATGCTAAAGTAGCTATTTTAACTGAGCTCAATGATATAAAGGAAAATATGACTTTGCCATGTGAAATAAAGTAAGAAATCTTAGAATTAAAATAGCTCTGAAAAGATATAAATGGAATTATAAAACTGAAAAATGCAATATGGGGAAAATTTTAAAATGTACTAGGTAGGCTTAACAGAAAAGTGGAAGTTATGGAAGAGCCTGTGAACTTGAAGATGAATCAACATAAATGATTCAATATGAAAACAGAAAAAATTTCAAAAAAATATTTCTAGGAACCCATGAGACAATATAAAAAGACCTAAAACACACACATTTAGAAGTACAGAGGGATAATAAAGAAAGGGGACAGAAAAATATCTGAGGAAATAATGGCCAAAAATTTCCAAAGTTTGTTCATAGACATCAATTTATAGATTGAGAAGCCCAGCAACCTTAAGCGAGATAAACATATAGAGTACTATGTCTTGATATATCATAACCAAGTTACTGGAATCCAAAAATAAGAAAAAAAATCTTGAAAACAGCCAGAAAAATATCGACACATTACATATAGGAGTGTGTCAATTTAAATTCTGTGAATTTTCATAAGAAATTCTATATGTCAGGGGCGCCTGGGTGGCGCGGTCGTTAAGCGTCTGGGTTCGGCTCAGGGCGTGATCCCAGGGTTCTGAGATCAAGCCCCATATCAGGCTTCTCCACTAGGAGCCTGCTTCTTCCTCTCCCACTCCCCCTGCTTGTGTTCCCTCTCCTCTCTCTCTGGCTGTCTCTCTCTGTCAAATAAATAAATAAAATCTTAAAAAAAAAAAAAAGAAATTCTATATGTCAGAAGAAAATGAAATAGTATCTGAGAGAAAGCTAAACACCCAAAACCTATCAATTAATAATTCTATATTCAGAGGAAATATCTTTAATAAATTAAAAAATGCTAAGTGATTACCACTGGGTATTTGTGCCTAGGCATACCAGCTCTAAAGAACAAATGAATAGCTGTTCTCCATCGCCTCATCAGGAACCAGACCACTCCCCAAAGATTAGAAAAGATTTCTGGGAAAACACTGAATCTGTGGTCTCATCTTACCCAGACAGAAGGTCTTTGACCCTCTCTCTTCTATGCCAACATGCCATCTTGAAAAAGAATAGGGAAAGCAGAAGAATCTGAAATATTGAGCATTGGTCAAATCTAAATAGAAACAATATCAAACTAGCTCTGAAACAGAAAGGAAATCTGAATTCATTGGATTCACTGAATATTAAATACAAATAGATTATTTAATCAAGGAGTGATCTGGATATCATTAATGGACAAATTCAAGCTTTCTTGATGCCCACTTGAGTGGAATGGGGATGGTAGGCCAGTTAAGGAAAAAAGAAAAGTCACCCTTTCTTTGTATATAGTTTGTGTATGTGTGCTTGCATCCATGACATATGTGTTTATAACAAAATATGTTTAGCTTTTGCTATTTGTTTAGACAATATACACTCTTCCTGTCTTAGTTCTGTTCTTACACGTCCATTTGTTTCCACTCACATGCAGGGGGTGTCTTTGTGGTTGAAAGAAATCAGTAGAGTATGGTGGGAGAGGAAAAAGAAAGAGGAACCAAGAAGAAATGTAATGTCTGTTCTCTATCAGGTTTTTAAGTTTCAGTTGCCATGGCAAGATGGTATAGAGACAGAGAGAGTGGGATCTGTTCAAGAGAAAATTTTTGAGACTCCAGGTATGAGGAGAGTTGTTCTGTGTCCAAGGGATTAGATTCAGCACAGGACTGGGGGAGCTGGGGGGAGGCAGACCTTTTTTGGTGCTGTTTCTTCAGAACTTGCACACTTTCTAAGACCCAGAATATTGGAATATTTGAGGTATCCAGAGCCAGTAAGCAATCCAGCTATGTGTCTTTTTGATAGGCCAGGACAGTACTTAGATGTCTCCAAGTGGCCTCCAGGCAACAGACTAGAACTGGGAGACTATAATAGAGGGGAATGAGGCAGTTATTCGAGTAGACTAAAAATTAGTGGTTCTGTGCAAGGCCTCTCCTTAGAGATGTCCTCTACATCATAGGACAGCACAAGTGAATGGAGAGCTGAATTCCTATGATATGGTGATGGCTGTGGAGCCAGAAGGCATTTAGATTATGAACATACAGAAAAACACTCTAAGAGTTAGAGAGCAAATAAGGATTATAATAATCATAATATTTTATCCTTTCACAGAAAAGGCCTATCCAATTAAAAAAAATTACCATTTTCTGTTTCTAAATAGGAAGAAATAGGTTCTTATGGGAAAATTAATATTGCCTTAAATTTGCTTTTATTTTCCTGTACAGTTTTCAAATCATGTCTATACCTATTACCTCTGATTTAATCCTCTCAGAAATCCAGCCTGTCCTACCTCTGATTCAAAGAATTAACATGACTTGTTCAAGACCACTTGGCTAATGACTCACATCATCCAGACTGGAACCTGAGCCTCCTAGTTCCCAGTCCTAGTTCTTTATGCTAAGTCCTGTTTTTAGAGTCCTATTTCTCCTGACCATGTCTGCCCATAGCCACCTGACATCTGAATTACTGCCCTGGGGTTTGAACACAGCCAGCACGTGATCTTTTATAAAAGGACTCCGTTTGTCTATGACTTCACAGACTCCTCTCTTCACCTCCTATTTTCTTGCTTCTATCAGTCACAGCTGGGAGCAACCACATCTATCCACTTGATGAAATCTGAACGTATAAAGTGATTTCTTTTCTGTAAGAGCAGACCATTATGAACAATTTCGACTTCGGGTTGGGCAAAAGAGAATGCTGGGCTGTGAGGAATTTAATCTCTTTTCAAATCTTCAGGTGAGGGCAGAGTCTCAGAGTTAGAACAGAAGACAGAAAAATTTTTCCCTGTAATATGATTTCAAGGCAGCAGAGAAAGCCCTTCACCCCACAAATGCTCCTCATCACATGCATATAATCTTTTCATCAGGGGACAAGACCCTTTCTTTTACAAGAGAGAAAAGTGACATTCTGAGTGTTCCCAAGGAGAGGTAACATTGTGGCCAAGTGCAGCATTGGAATAATGGAAGCTAAGACCCCCATACGGCTTGTTACGTGCCATTCACTCCTTAGCCCCTTTACATTTATTATTTACTCCTACTTTTCTCAACAACTCTCTGCAGTAGATTTTATTATTATCCCCATCTTACAGATGAGGAGACAAGCAGAGAGAAGTGAAATGACTTGGCAAGCACCATGCAGTTAACGAGTGCTCAAGCTGGGATTCAGATCTAAGCAGTTTGGCTCCCAAATCCTCTTGCTTCAACACTACCCCATACTGTCTCTCTACAACAGGATGAAAGAAAGAGAAGCATGGTTCTTGTCCTCAGGGAAAATGGGCCCCAGAAAAAGAAAACAGGCTTTCATAACAGCATGTAATAATTATAGTGGGATGAATCGCAGGCTTTCTGGCAAGAAAGTTTAGAAAGATGAGGAGGCCCAGGGGTTAGATACCTCGAGAGAAGATGGTAGATTACATGAGAAGGGGTAGTAGCAGAGGTGGAGTATATGCTTATGGTGATCAGGCAGGGCTAGAATAACAGTTGTCTCCAAAATTTGCCAAATGCCTGTTCCTCCTTTTCTAATTTCATTTTTTAAATAGGCTTTATTTTTTCTGGAGCAGTTTTACATTCACAGAAAAATAGAGCAGAAAATACATGGAGATTCCATATACCCCTGGTCCCCACACACTCACAACCACCCCCACTATCAACATCCCACAACAGAATGGTTTATTTGTTACAACCGATGAACCTACGCTGACACATAATTATCACCCCAAGTCCATAATTTACATCAGGGTTCACTCCATGTTGTACAATCCGTGGGTTTGGACAAATGTATAATGACATGCATCCACCATTATAATACCAGACAGAATAGTTTCACTGCTGTAAAAAATCTGTTCTCTGCCTATTCATCCTTTCCCCCACTCCCTATCCCGTGCCAACCATGGATCTTTTCACTTCTTCATAGTTTTTGCCTCTTCTGGAATATCATATAGTTGGGATCATATAATATTTAGGCTTTTCAAATTGGCTTTTTCCACTTAGTAATGTGCATCTAAGTTTCTTCCATGTCTCTTTGTGTGTTGTTAATAGCTCATTTCTTTTTAGCACTAAGTAATTCTCTATTGTCTGGATAGACCACAGTTTATTTATCCATTCACCTGCCAAGGGACGTTTTGGTTGCTTCCAAGTTTTGGCAATTATGACTAAAGCTCCTATAAACATTTCCATGCAGTTTGTGTGTGTGTGAAAATAAATTTTTACTCTGGCTTTTAATACCAAGGGGCACAACTGTGGAATTGTATGGTAAAAGTACATTTAGTTTGGTAAGAAACTGCCACACTATCTTCCAAAGTGACTACCATTTTGCATTCCCACCAGCAATGAATGAGAATCTGTGTTGCTCCACATCTTTGCCAATATTTAGTGTTGTCAGTACTTTGGATTTTGGCCATTCTAATAGGTGTCTAAGGCTATCTCACTGTCTGAATTTGCAACTTTCTAATGTTGTATGACATTGAGTTTCTCTATGCATATTCCCGATCTGTATGTTGTCTTTGATGAGGTGTCTGTTCAGATCATTTACCATTTTTTTCATTGTCTTGTTTATTTATTTTTGGGGGGTTCTAGGAGTTCTTTATATATGCAGGACAGAGTATTTTGTTAGTTATGTCTTTTGTAAGTATCTTCTCTCAGTCTGTGGCTTCTCATCTCATTCTCTTGACAGTGTCTTTTGCTGAACAGAAGGTTTTAATTTTAATGAAGTCCAGTCTGTCAATTATTTATTTCATGGATTGTGATTTTGGTGTTGTGTGTAGAGTCATTGCCAAACCCAAGGTCTTCTAGATTTTCTCTTATGTTCTCCTCTAGGCATTTTATAAATTTGCATTTTACATTTAGGTTTATGGCCCAATATAAGTTAATTTTTACGAAAAGTGAAAAGTTTGGGTCTAAATTAACAGTTTCGCACATGTATATCCAACTGTTCCATCACCATTTGTTGAAGAGATTTCCTTCGCTCCTTTGTTGAAAATCAGTTAACTATATTTGTGTGGGTCTATATTTCAGTTCTCTACCCTGTTCTGTTGGTCTATTTGTCTGTTGTTTCACCAATATGACATTGCCTTGATTATTGCAATTTTATAGTAAATCTTGACTGCATAGCATCAGTCCTCTGACTTTGTTCTTCTCCCTAAATATCGTGTTGACTCTTCTGAGTATTTTATCTCTTGGCCTCATGGAATGAGTTGGGAAATATTTCCTCTGATTCTATTTTCTGGAAGAGATTGTAGAGGATTGCTGTAATTTCTTCCCTAAAAGTTTGGTAGAATTCACCAGTGAACCCATCTGAGTCTGGTGCTTTGTGCTTTTTAAGAGTAGTAATTACTTATTCAATCTCTTTACTAGATACAGGCCCATTCATATTGTCTGTTTCTTCTCATCAGCTTGGCAGATTGTGTCATTCAAGGAATTGGACTATTTTATCCAAGTTATCAAATTTGTGGGCACAAAGTTGTTCATAGTATCCCTTTGTTATTCTTCTTATGTCCATAGAATCTGTAGTGGTGTCCCCTCTTTCACTTGTATTGGTAATTTATATCTTCTCTCATTTTTCTTTGTTAGTTTGACTAGAACTTTGTTAATTTCATTGATATTTTCAAAGATCCAGCTTTTGGTTTTATTGCTTTTCTCTATTGTTTTATTTTCAATTTCATTGATTTATGCCTGATTTTTATTATTTTCTTTTTTTCTGCTTATCTTGGATTTAATTTGCTTTTCTTTTTCCAGTTCCCTAAAGTGGAAACTTAGATGATTGATTTTAGGTATTTCTTCACTTGTAATATATGCATTCAGTGCTTTAAATTTCCCTCTATACCAATTTTGCTATCTCCCACAAGTTTTGGTGTTGTATTTTCATCTTCATTTATTTCAAATTATTTTAAATTTCTCTTGAGATTTCTTTTCCTGAAACATGGATTATTTAGAAATGTGTCATTTAACCTCTAAGTATTTTAGGGATTTTTCTAGGCACTTTGTTGTTGTTGTTGATTTCTAGTTTGATTCTATTGTGGTCTAAGAGCATACACTGTATAGTTATCTATTCTTCAAAAATTTTTAAGGTGTTTTATGGCCCAGAATGTGATATATTTTGGTAAATGTTTCATGTGAGCTTCAGAAGAATGTATATTCTGCTGTTGTAGGATGAAGTAATCTAAGGATATAAAATATACACCTTTGATTGATGGTGATACTGATTTCTATTTCCTTACCAATTTTCTGCCTTTTCAATCTGTCAATTTTGATAGACAGATTTTGATGTCCCCACTACAACAGTGAATTCATCTATTTCCCCTACACATCCATCAGTTTTTGCCTCATATATTTTGATGCTTTGTTGTTAGAATTGTTATGTCTTTTTAAGAATTGGCCCTTCTATTATTATGTAATGCCCCTCTGTATTCATGATTACTTTTCCTTTTCTGAAGTCTGCTCTTTCTGAAATTAATATAGTCATCCAGCCTCCTTTTTGATTAGTGTTAGCATGGTATATACCTTTATCCATTCCTTTATTTTTAATCTGTACATATTTTATATTTAAAGTGCTTTATTTTTTTGAAGACAGTATATAGTTGGGTTTTGTTTTTTGATCCGCTCTGAAATCTTTGTGTTTTCATTGGTATATTTAGACCATTGTTGTTTAAAGTGACTACTGATATAGCTGGATTAATACTTACCATATTTGTTACCATTTTCCATCTGTTGCCCTTGTTCTTATTTTTATCTTCCTCTCTCTTTCTCTCTTTTGTGGCTTTAATGAACATTTTATATGATTCCATTTACTTTCATTTCTTTGCATATCAATTGTTTCTTTTTTAAAAAAATTTTTAGTGGTTACCCTAGAGTCTACAAAACACATTTACAACTATTCTGAATCCACTTTCAAACAACACTATACACCATTTCACAGATAGTGCAAATACTTTATAATAACAAAGTATTTTTAATTCTTCCCACCTGTCCCTTATATCATTGATGTCATTCATTTCACTCATATATAAGCATACATAAACCTATATATACATACTTGAATACCTTTGTGCTATAATTATTTTCAATGAGCTGTTACCTCTTCGATCAGTTAAGAAAAATAAAAGTTTTTCTATTTACCTTCACTTATTCCTTCTCTATTTCTCTTCTTCATGTAGATCTTCGTTTCTAACCTGTATCATTTTTCTTCTCTCTGAAGGACTCCTTTTAACATTTTTGCAATGCATATCTACTGACAATAAATTATTTTTGTCTGAGAAAGTCCTGTTATATTTTCACTTTTAAAGAACAAACTCCTAGGATACAAAACTCTAGGTTGGGGTTTTGTTTTTTCTCTCAGAACTTTAAATATTTTATTCCAATCTGTTGCTTGCATGATTTCTCAGAAATTTGATGTAATTCTTATATTAGCTTTTCTACAGGACAGCTGCCCCTCCCCCACTGGCCCCACTTGCCCCACTTTGGTTTCTTTCCAGATTTTTTCTTCGTCTTTGATGTTTTGGAATTTGAATATGATATGACTAGCTATAGTTTTTTGTTTGTTTGGTTTTGTTTCCTGCCATTTATCCTGTTTAATGTTCTCTTCCTGTATTTGTGGTTTGATACTTAACATTAATTTGGAGAAATTCATAGTCATTATCGTTTCAAATATTTCTTCTGTTCGTTTCTCTCTTCTGCCTCTGATATTCCCATTATGCATGTGTTACATCTTTTATAGCTGTCCCACATTTCTTAGATATTCTTGGCCTATTTTTCTCAGTCATTTGTGTTTGCTTTTCAACTTTGGAAATTCCTGTTGACATATTCTCAAGCTCAGAGAATCTTTGCTCAGCCATGTCCTATCTACTGATAAACTCTCAAAGGCAGTCTTCATTTTTGTTACAGTGTTTTTTTATCTCTAGCATTTCTTTTTGATTCTTTCTTAGAAATTTCCTCTCTCTGCTTACGATATCCATCTTGTTCTTGTGCAGTGTCTGTTTTGGGGGGAGTTGTTGTTGTTGCTGCTGTTGTTGTTGTTGTTAGAGCCCTTCATTTATTAATCATACTTATTTTAAAATTCTCATCTGATAAATCAACAGCTCTGCCATATCTCAGTCTGGTATGGTGTTGTTTTCCTTTTAGTATGCCTTGTGATTTGTTGTCAGAAGCCAGACATGATTATTGTGTGCAAGGAGCTGTAGTAAATAGGTCATTAGTAATACAGTGGTAAGGTGTGAGGGGACAAGACATTCCTATGATTAGGTCTCAGTCTTTTAGTGAGCTTATGCCCTGGATGGCTAATCTCAGCTGGACAGGGTGGCTGGAGTTGAGCATCACTCTTCTCCAACATGGAAGGCTAGAGGAGGCTGTTATTTCCCTTTCCTCTGTGGAAGGCTAGGGCAGGCTGGACTTAGGTAATTCTCTCCCCAAGGTCAGTTAGGCTCTTACAAACACCCAATAGGTTAGGCTCTGATAAGAGTTTCTCCTAAGGACAGGCCTTATTAAGAACAGAATGATTTGTCAGATTTCAAAATAGCTACACTTCTCTCCTGCTGCTGAAAGCACGGGGGGGGGGGGGGTTCTCTGATACACACTGCAAGAATCTGGAAGAACTGAAAGTAAAACTCACGGAAGTGTGTGTGTGTGGTCCCCTTAGACTGGGTCCCCCTGGAGGTCATAATGTTCAAATTCACCCACACCAAGACCCTAGAAATTTGTAGTTCAGGTTTTCTTACTCAAGTACTGGTTCCTGTGGAGGCTTCTGCTTAGGAGTCTCCACTCTGGCAAGTTGTGAATTTCTTTATCTGCCTGTCTATGTCTCCAATTTTGGGTTCACTAGTTTTCCCAGTGACCTAAGTTCTCTTGACATATCTAAGAGGAGTTTTTTTTTTTCTTTTTTTCAGTTTGTTCAGCGATTTACTTATTGTTTTCAGTTTGTTCAGCTATTTACTTGTTCGACACTTACATGCTGGACACTCTAAATTAATTTCTAATATAAATGTGCTAACTGTAGGTCAGACATCTCTCTACTCATTCTTTTCTCTCCCCTTGGAAAGGCTATAGGATTTCACTAATTTGTATTAAAATATCTGGAAATACCTTGGCCCCCAGTCATGTCCACAAGATATAGCTCAACTAAAACAGTAGGACATTGTTGGCATCGGGGACAGTCTTATTCTGAAACTTGAAAGCAAACGAGTGGGGTTCTTCCCTGATGGATCACTAAGCCTCTCCACATGGAATCATATAAATCATGATGAAAAATGGACTGCGAGACCCACTTCATAAATCCTCGCCCAGCTTCTAAAGGTAGCATCTTGCCATCTCAAAGTCAGTGCTCAGCATTTCAGATGCAAACCTGCAGCCTGACTCCTTCAGGAGTTAATGTGTTAGCATTTTAACAAATTGAACCACTTCAGTGGCCTATTTATCAGTTCAAGCTATTTGGAAATGTTGCGACCATATGTCGTCCATTGAAATGAACACTAAACACTGCATTTATAAATGGTAATTTATGACTCATAAATGTCTTTGCTATTAGAGCCATTCTGCCACTGTGAATGGAATTGATAGCAGGTTCTAAGCTCTGTGGTATGTGTATGTTTTTTTCCCTTTTTAGGAATGTTGTAGATATTAAAGCTTTAGTGCCTCATGGAAATGTTATTTTTAAAAAGCTGTGCATATCAAAAAGATTGTGTTTTATGCTAGATTTTCATATTCATAAATTTGACAGGCAGGTTAAATATATGTGTGCATGTGCATATGGTGAGGATTTTTTATATGCTTGTATAGACAAAGATTATAGAATTATAACTCTAAGATGTGGAAGTTACACCTCACTATCTGCCCAGGTCTTGGATTTAACTCATGTAGTTGCAACTTCTCATTATACACTAGTATGTCCTCTCCCTTTCTTCCTTAGAAAATAGAATGCCTGACTTTGAGTTGAACATGTGACCCCCAATACTGTATTGCTCATTTCTCTTACAAAGAGCATAGAAAAATGTTAGGCCAACACAAGCAGAAAGATTATGCAGAAGCTTCTGAGAAACCACATTAATATATACCTGGATTACTTTGCACATTTTGTTGTTCCTTTCTTTACTCTGCTACCTGGAATGCAGACGTCGAGCCTAGAACTCAATCAATGACACTGAGAACTATGGACTGACTGTATTAGACCCAGAAGAAGCATAGGTCCCTGAAAAACATATAAAGCCATATGTTGGCCCTGGAAAGCGTAGCTCCAGACTTAATTTATGTAAAAAAGAGAGAGAGCATTAAAAAAAAAAAAAAAACCTGCCTTCTCTATATGTTCATACTTATTTTTTGAAGCATACATCCACAACTGAATTGATATAGTGAGGTAATGTACATTATCCTGATTTAAGGATTGAATCATATGAGGTCTAGATAACCTATTTCATATGTTCAAGGTCACAGAGTTTGTTGTACCTGAGGAAATTTCTAAAATCCACATTTTTGAGCTTTGGTTCATTACTCTTGCTATTTATATCATGCCTGCAGCATTTAATGAGGTCTGTATGGGAGATATCATGCTTTAGTATAGCTTGTAGTATTTGCTGTCGGCAAACCCAGGCACCTGGCAAGGTGTACCAGGAGTACCTCTTGGGGAATTTGCTGGTAGTTGGGAGAGAAATCTATATTTGAGAGTAGGAGTTCCAACAGCTTATCACATGTTATAATTTACCCTACATACATGGAAGCCCGGTTCTATCTGTAACTATTACATGAGTATGTCTGGATCCTCAAAAATGAAGCTGATTAAATATCTGTAGATACAAATATATACTCAGTACATTTCCCACAGTGAGAGTTTTGGTGTGCTGGTTTGAAGTTCTAATTCTTTGCGAAATTTGTAAGTGTTGTTATTAATATGCATGGTTAATACCATGACATTTATTTCTAAGGAGAATTAAGTATTTGAGATTCCAGCAAAGTGGTGAGATGTGAGAACCAAAAGGTTACAGCTAATGAACCTCTAGCACAGGGCAGGAAAAGAAGTCCTCATTGTTAAAAGGTAATGGAATGTTCCAATCTTTGGTGGGGGGGTGTGATTCCAAGCAACAGAATTAGAATAGAATTTTATCATTAACTCTTAATATCAAAGTGTGATCCTCTATGAAACCTCTGCCCACTTCCACACCCCCATACACACACACACGTCCCATTTACAAAGTGTTCTTTATAAATGTAGTCTTCTACTACATCCTTTCACATGATGCTGGGAATCCTCCTACAACATGTAATCAATTAAAAGAGTACCTATTATATGAGCATTACTGTTTCAGGAGCTATGAGTTAAGAAAAATAAAAAGCAAGGCACTTTGCTTTCAAGAATTTAGAGTTTAGTACCAAGGAAGACACAGGCACTGATTATTAATAACAAAGTGAGAGGAAGTGAAAAATACAAAATGTTTCAATGAAACCAAAATTCTCCACTTGAAAGAATATCAGAAACTCAACTAGTGAGTCACATTTTGTTTTTCAACTTTGGCCTATAGATATTCACACCTTTCTTACAGGTTTCATATATTGATTAGTGGCAATATATGTATGTGGCACAAAATTGTCCATGACGTGCATTTGATGTTCAGAAATGATTGTATTAACTCTGATGATAAGAGAGTTATGAAAATTCTAAGGGCCTGTGGTTAAACAAGAATGAAAAAGAGGTTGAAAATGCTCAGCTGAGAGGAGGGATTTGAAATGAAATTTGAAGACAAATTTATTTTTATCTAATTGGGAAAATTCAAATATGCAGAAGATAAAGAATACTATAATGCACATCTATCTGTTAAACATGTAACACAATTTAATTTTAATAATTTGCCATATATGCTTTACAGTTATTTGAGGAAAGAAATATTACAGGTATATTTCAAGACATCTGAGTACCTCTTAGAATAAGTATGTCTGTATCTAACTAACATTCCTGCAGTAAATAATATTATTAAATAGTTTTTATCATTCTACTGCATTGTACGGGCAGAATTCTAAGATGGTTCCCAAGGTCCCCAGCATCTGGTGTACATTAACCTTCTCCTATTATTCAAACCTAATCTAGGTGCTGTTGTGATTGGATTTTGTAGATGTAATAAAGGTCTCAAGTTAGCTGACCTTAACAAAAGACGTTTATTCTCAAATAGCCTGATCTAATCAGGGAGCTCTTAAAATAATTGTTCCTGTGAAAGACATTCAAAATGTAATGACGATTCAATGTAGTGATGGTGGCAGGGGATTCTCCATCATTGGCTGTGAAAATAGAAGGGGCCATGTGGCAAGGAATGCAGGCAGTAAGGCAGTTAATAGAGCAAAAAACAAGAGCCTCTTTGTATGCTACAAGGAACTAAAATCTTCCAACAATCTGAATGAGCTTGGAAAAGAACCTCCAGCCTCAGATAAGACCCCAGCCCCACCTTGTATCAATCTTGGGAACCTCAAACAAAGAATTCAGTCACCCAGTGCTCATACTTTTGACATACAGAATTGTGAGCTAATAAGTGGATTTTATTTTAAGCCACTGCGTTTCTGGTCATTTGTTAATGCAGAAAAATTAAACCATGCATGTTTTTCCAAAAATTGTGTGTGTGTATACATATATATAATTAGTTAATAATATATTTAATGTATTTTATTGTACAAATAATAAGTATTATAAATATTAGGTTTATTATATATTATAAATTATTATATATATATTACAAACATATGTATCAAATATTTTAAAAGTCCTAAAAATGGCATAGTATTTTGCAACTGTTTTCCATGGGGCATTTTATTTTTTTTTATTTAACCATGTGGATATATGTAGCTCCACTTTCATAATTATTTATATATAAGGGGTCAGCAAAATTTCAGGTAAAGGGCAAGATACTATTTTAGTTTACATCACACAGTCTGTGTTACAGCTACTCGATTGTGCTTTTATAGGCAAAAGCAGTTACAGACAATACATAAATAAATCGGGGGCCATGTTACAATAAAACTTAATTTACAAAAGCAGACGATGGGACAGATGTGTCAATTCCTGGAATATAGTATTCCACTGTATACATACACAGCACAGTTTGACTCATCGTTTTTCTTTAACTCCACATTTGTTTCCAATTTTTCACTCTGACAAACAAACCTTCATATTATTCTAACCTATTTCTTAAAAGTGCTAGAACTTCTCTAGACAAATGGTGTTGACACCCATCCTCAGTAAGAAATATATTTGACAACAAAATCCAGTACATACACCGCTGTGATGTACGAGCATGCTGGGTTTTTCACTGCTCAGATACAGAGACACAACTCACATAAAAGTCTAGGGTGTCTCCCGCCTCCTGTAAGTATGCCCAGTTGTATGTGTTGGCACAGTACACACATACATAAATTTTATATTCACAAAACAATCCTGTTACTGTAATATGCTTTGACATTCTCTTTGCTCTTCCATTCTCTCCTATTGTTCTGTTCTGAATTCTCAAAGATTCTAATGTAACCACTAAATCAATTTAATTACCCATTAATGGATTACAACTCAAAATTTGAAAATAATTCCCTAAAGTCTATGCCTAGAAGAGATTGTGTTGGGTTAAAGAGTATGCTTATATTAAACTTTACCATATGTTATAAAATTGTTCTTGAAACTCTCTCCAACAATTAATGAAAGTTTCTGTTTCTCTACATGCCTTTCATTATTTCTTTTTAACTTTTAATCTTGAAATAACTTTATACTTACAGAAAAGTTGCAAAAAATATTAAATGAGAGTTTCCATATGTCTTCATCTAGCTTCCTTTAAGGTTTAACATCTTATGTAACCATGGTGCAATTATTAAAACCAGGAAGCTAACATTGGCACAATACAATTCTCTAAACAACAGACCTTAACACAAATTTCACCAGTTTTTCCTCTAATTTTTTTTTTTTTCTGTTCTAGGATCCTATTAAGGATCCCACATTGCATTTAGCTGCTATTTTTCCTTAGGCTTTTCCAATCTGTAACATTTCCACAGTCTTTCCTTGTCTTGACAGTTCTGAAGAATACTGATCTGTTATTTTGTAGTACGTCCCTCAATTTGGGTTTATCTCATGTTCTGTCAAGATTGGAATGAGATTATGTGGGGGTTTGGGGGGGGCAACAATGCTACAGACATGACATGTCCATGGTGCACGGCATCAAGAGATTTATGATATCAACATATCATTACTGGTGTTGTTAACCTTGATCACTTAGTTAAGGTGGTGTTTGTCTGGGTTTCTCCACTCTGAAATTACTCTCTTTCACTTCGTAGTTAATAAATACCTTGAGGGAGATACTCTAAGACTATGCAAAATCTGTTTCTCTTCACAATTTCACCTACTTTTAGCATCTATCAGTGGATCTTATCAGTAAGAGTTATTACTGCAGTGTTTGCCTAACGATGATCTTCTGTTCCCCTCCTTCCATTTTAGCCAAACAAATGAATATAAAGTGGTATCTGTTGTTTTAAAAACATTTAGAGATTACAAGGAAAGTTGAGTATCTTCATTCACATGTATTGGCTATTAGTAATTTATTTTCTTTGAATTATCTCTTAATCTTCATTACTTTTTTTTTTCTTATTCAGTGTTTATATATTTTAAATTGGTTTGTTGGGGTGCCTGGGTGGCTCAGTAAGTTAAGCATCTGCTTTAGGCTCACATCATGACCTCAGTGTCCTGGGATCAAGGCCCACATCAGGCTCCCTGTTCAGCGGGGGCCTGTTTCTCCCTCTTCCTCTGCCTGCCACTCTGCCTATTTGTGCTCTCTGTCAAACAAATAAATAAAATCTTAAAAAAAATACCCAAATAAATTGGTTTGTTGATGCTCTTTATGTTGAGTATTCTAATATTTTGCCATATGGGTATGTTGTAAATACATTTCCCTTGCATGTAGGTTGCATTTTAAAATCAGGTTTGGGGATGCCTGGGTGGCTCAGTCATTAAGCATCTGCCTTTGGCTCAGGGCGTGATCCCAGAGTCCTGGGATCGAGCCCTGCATTGGGCTCCTCCACTGGGAGCCTGCTTCTTCCTCTCCCAAGCCCCCTGCTTGTGTTCCCTCTCTCACTGGCTGTCTTTCTCTCTGTCAAATAAATAAATAAAATCTTTAAAAAAATAAAATAAAATAAAATAAAATCAGGTTTGTTCTTTTGTACTTAAGAATTGTGTTTATGTACTAAAAATGTGAAATTTTGCATTATATTCTATAACATTTTGCATTTTGTTTTCATAAATCCTTTTCCATCTGAGGTTATAAAGTTATTCTATATTTTCAAATCCTTTAAGAAATTTTATTTTTTTTTAAAGATTTTATTCATTTATCAGAGAGAGAAAGTGCACAAGCAGGGGGAGCAGCAGACAGAGAGAGAAATGGGTTCCCCACTGAGCAATGAGCCCGAGGCAGTACTCAATCCCAGGACCCTGGAATCATGACCTGAGCTGAAGGCAAATGCTTAACGGAATAAGCCACCCAGTCATCCGAAGAAATTTTATTTTTGTATTTAGATATTAAATCCATTTGGAACTTATTCTTGTATATGGTATGAGGTAAAGACATACTTGTGTTTTTCCCACTGGTTAATCTATTTTATCAGGAACAGTCTATTATTTCTCCTCTTGATTTGGAAAAGTACTTTTGGCGTATATGTGAAATACATAATATGTGGATCTACTATTATGCCCTCTACTTTGTTCCAGTGCTTGGATTTTGCTTCCTATTGTCAATAACAAATAATTTATGCAGCTTTATTATAAGTCTTGATAGCTTGGGAAGTCCTCCCTTTTGGTTTCCCCACGTTGGAAAGACTCTGTGATCATCCATATTATATTTAGAATCAGCTGATTTACTACATAAAATATTCTTTCACAATTATTTTTGATATGTATCAAATTTATAGATTAATTTAGTAAAAACGGATTTTTTAGGACATTAAGTCTTTCTATTTTTGAACACAGTAAAGCTCTTCATTCATGCAGGTATTCTTTTATCAAAGGAAAGTAAATATTTTCTATGTCAAATGTTGTGGAACTTTTTGTAATATTCTACTTTAAAATAAAAGAGGTTCATTTCTATGTCACTTAAAATCAACATGCATTTTTATGTAAGTATGTCCAAATGCATAAGAAAAATATATTTAAAAAATTATTTCATCCATAGTATTAAAAAAATTTGAGGAATCATGAGGTGTTTTATGAAGGAATTAACTCAGTAAAAATTCTTTCTGTTTGTTGTTGTCATTGTTGTTTTCTTTGAAGGTATTGTGGCTAAGAGTGACCTGGTCAAAGAATAAAAATACAGTAATTCTATTTCTGCATAATTTGTGTTTATAAATTAATATTCAATTCAATTCCAGCTACTAGTATTTAACAGAAAATTCGTATTGAGTTGGGGAAACAATTACAAAAGAATATGTGAAGATTGTCTGAGAGTACAGCAGGTAACTCATTCTTGTTGATTGTGTAATTGTAAATTGATCATTTGGGTCTATTTGTCTCTCTGTAGTAATAACTGGCCAGATCTCCATGAATAAATAAACTTCTATAGAGAGGTATTCGTGAAATGAAGGAATTTGGCATGGGGACATGACCTTTAAAAGCAAAAGATCTATTTGACCTCATATAACTAACATTTGCAGTAAATTAGGAATAGCATGTTACAGGAGCATGTTACAATGAAAACAATCGAGAAACAGTGTTTTAGGAAAAGGTCAATAAAAATGTAAAGTAAACATACAGTACATGGAAAATTATCAAAGCAAGCTCTTAAATGAGTAGCTGTGATAGAATATTACTTCTAGAAATGGTCTGTAAGAGTGAGTAGTCCAATCCTTCTCATTTTATTAAAGTAAAATGAGACCGCAAAAAGAGAAATGTCTTAATAAAGACCACAGACAGCTAGACTTTTCCAGTTACCACTTTTTATCTGTTTTTTAATTGTGGAAAAACTCTATTGTCCTTATCAGTAGGTCTGTCTTTATCACTGAGAAGTATGGTAATTGGTAAACACATGCCTGACAAAACTAGCCATGGAATTGAGATAGTTTTGGTACATGGTAGAATGTAACTGGGAACCACTCTATTATAGGTCTATTTCAGAAGCAAATGAGTATGGTAGAAAAGTCAAGAATCTATATATAGTTTCAGAAAATTAGGAGCAGTAAATTTTGTGTGTTTGCCAAGTGAGTAAGAAGTATCCCAGAAAGGCAACTATAGCTAGATTGTGGGGATTCAAACGGGGAAGGTAATTTAAATTCCAAGAATGTGAACAAAGACAAAGAAGAATTTATAAAACAATAAAAACAGATCACTTCTTATAGAGTTGAATCTTCTTATCCTTAGTCTGAGATAGCTCATTGCCCTACTTCAATAAAATCCACTGTTTATGGGTACATAGGATTTCAGTTCTACTCAGCTAAAAAACTATTGAGCAGCTACGTTGTGTGGTCACTCCACCCAGAATTTTGGCTTTTCCAAAAATGCCCGAACTATTGCATCTGTTCTCAAGGATGTTAAATATAAAGAAGAAGACAGATATTAAAAGCAAAA
This sequence comes from Ursus maritimus, assembly GCF_017311325.1. Lineage (NCBI taxonomy): Eukaryota > Metazoa > Chordata > Mammalia > Carnivora > Ursidae > Ursus > Ursus maritimus. The sequence continues at coordinate 28,663,456 of NW_024424230.1, forward strand.
AAATCTATGATATAGTATCTAGCTGACCTGAACCCATCTTCTGGAAAACACTTGCATTCATCACACAATAAATGCATAGGAATTTTAGAAAAAAAATTATATTTTAGGCATGAAGGTTAAAAAATTACTTAGGTATTTTGATTATGATCACTGTCACTGGTACTTGAAAAAGTCTATCTACTGGCTTGCAGTGATCTTTTTTTTTTTTTCCCATTGGTGGAATTACACATAAAATTCACCCCCAAATTTTCTGTAGCAGTTGTGCAACTCTTACAATTGAACAGTATTTAATTTTTTTTCTTCTCTTCAGGGCATCAAGAATCAACATTGTTAATGTGTTTGATATTGCTGACTTTAGAAATGAATGTTTGGATATTAATCTCATTTTTATTAAAAGGATAAAAGTAATACATGCTCATTGTTATTTAAGGAAAATCTTCATAGAGATATGTATTAAAATAAAATGAAAGTATAATTTGCCACTCTTTTTCTATTCTTTTATCTCCAACCCAAATCAATACGTCTGCACCTTAACAAAGTAAAATCTAGATGTATTAAAAACATAAGTAAAAAAAAGCTTCAAAACTTCAGAAAATACATAAGATAACATAATTTATAAGTATCTATCTTCAGAATGATCACACCCAAGATGATTACTTAAATATGCCTAAACACATAGAAATATTTTAATGTGGGGCGCCTGGGTGGCACAGCGGTTAAGCGTCTGCCTTCGGCTCAGGGCGTGATCCTGGTGTTATGGGATCGAGCCCCACATCAGGCTCCTCTGCTATGAGCCTGCTTCTTCCTCTCCCACTCCCCCTGCTTGTGTTCCCTCTCTCGCTGGCTGTCTCTATGTCTGTCAAATAAATAAAATCTTAAAAAAAAAAAAAAAAAAGAAATATTTTAATGTATTTGCATTAAAATGAAAATGGTTTCTATGACAGAAGACAACATACCAATGTGAAAAGATATACCACAGAGGGAAGTACATATTTGTACATAGTACGAAGTGTTAGTACAGATTCTACACAGAAATTCTGGAAGTCAGTAGTGAACAACAGCATACAGTATAAGTGGGAAAAGATTACTGATGGACAATTCTTAAGATATAGATATTTATCACCAATATATATGCAAAAATGCTAATCTTCACTTATACTGAAATTCTTACTAACTAAAATAATTTACTAAAGAATGAGATTAATAAATTGTATTATTCACCAGGCAAAACAAAAATCTGACTATACAAATTCTTGGCAATGACCTGGAGTAAGGGAACTTTCCTGTATTTCTTGTGGGAGTGTGAAGAGGACCAATCTATTTGGAGATCCTTCAGCAATGTTTAATAATGATTCAGTAATGCCCTTCCATGTACAGAGCAATTACATAGCCTCCATACATGAGATCCTTACTCGTAAAGGTGATCTGAAAAGAACTATCAGGAACTGTCTTAATGACTCTCAGGGAAGCGTCTACAAGCTCAGATGAGAAAAATCAACTTTACATTAAGAATAGAAGAGAGCATTCAAATCACTTACTATCAGTATATAAAGACTTGTGGCCATTCTAGACATACTATGCAAAAATACCTGCATAAATACACAAAGATACAAGTACAAAATATTTATCCCAGCAATGTTTGTAACAGCTAAATGGAACAAACAAAAACAACAACATCTTTAATGTCCACTGATATAGGAATGGGTAGGTGCGATTGAATTCATATGTAAATTAAAAACTGATGATCCCTTTTACCATATCAACCTATACAAATTAGTAAACATGTTTCACCAAAAAGCCAGTTACAAAGTACTACACACAGCACCTCTTTCTAGAAAAAAATTAAACACAGACATCAATATTATATATTTTAAGAGTATATATATACACATAAACATATATATATATACACATAAACATATATATACACACACTTATATGTGTATTTATGAGACACACATAAACATACATACATACATGTAGGTATTCAAAACATAGAACAGATAGTCTATTACTTCTAAATAGAATCATTTTAGGACAGTGGTTTTCTCTGGGAAAGCAGGAGGGTTTTGTCATATGCATATTTTCTTCCTAAAAAATCTATCTGAAACAAATATAGAAAATGTTAGTATTTGTTGGAGTATAAGTGTTGTTATATATTTTTTTCTCTCTACTTTCGAAAAGTGTCATAATTTAAGAAAAAACAACAACAAAAGTCAGAAGGTGAAAAATCTTACTAAGTGCTACGGAAGCACAGAGGAAAAGCACTGAATTTTGATGAAGAGAAAACAGGCTGTTTACAGAGTGGATGATACTTAGATCTTGAGAGATGCACAGCATTTCAGCAGAGGCATAAGAGGAAGGCCGTTCTAAGCAGAAGCAATTTGATTTGGGGTAGAGAAAAATATTCAGAATGATATTTAAAGAGTTCTGAGGATATATTAGAAGCACATTCAGGAAAATACCATTTGAGAGAAATTTTATGGAATTTAGGAATATGAAGGCAGCAGGAGGAAGGAATTGGGTCAAAGTCAAATGTCGGTGAAGTGTAAAGCAGAATGGAAGCTGAGAGTAATATGTTGGATTTAAACTGATGAGAAAAGAGTCTCCGTGTAGTTTGATTTGAATCAAAAGTGCAATGGATGGAGAAGTGGCAGTAGCCACCCCAGGCTTTCTTTGCGCATGCTTATTGGAGAAGAAAACAATATAGAGAAAAGTAACACCTCAGCTGGCTAGATGCAAGTTTGCTGTTGCTGTTGTTTTGTTTTTAAGCATATGGGATACTTGGGTATATATCTAGTCTGCGGGGAAATCATCAGAAGAAACAATTATGAGGCCAGATCCTGAAGGACCAGGAGGAGATGGACAAGGTTACTCTCCATAGTGAGGGTTGAAGAGTAAACGGGAAGTAAAAATGGGGAAGAAGGACTGGTGGTGATACAGTGATGGCCAGAAGGAAAGAAGAGGATTGAAATGCTTGTGGTAGAGGACGTAGAAGTTTACAATAAAGTGAGAAAATAAAAAAAGGCAGAAACAGGGTTGCCACCTTGGAACTTAGAAATAGTTGGGAAAGAATGTTAAAGGGAATGAAAGTGGACACTGAGTGCAGACACAAAGCCTCCCTGACACACCAGACTTCATTCCATCCTCTGCTGAAATTCCTCTCTGGTTTGTGGTGACCCATGCTCCATGGTGTTGTGACTATTTCTATACACACTCTCCTTTCAGGAATGTTCACCTACATGTGCCAGGAACATAGCGTGTACTTAATAAACGATTCTTACATGGATAAGCAAAACATTGCTTTAGTTCATAAGTTATATTCAAATTCTCTGTCTCTGATCCCTACTCGGGCATTGGCAACAAGCTCTATGAATTCCAATAGAAACTTCGTGGGAAAATGATCAGAAATAGGTCAGAACCTGAGCAGGTGTACTGCTGGCATTCCCTTTTCTAAGAGGGAGGCTGCGTAGGACTGTATTTCAGAGTATAAGCCTGAAAGATAGACTGTCACCACCTAACAAAGGAGTGACCTTGGACAAGCTGCCTTTCCTCTTTAAAAGAAAAGGTAGGCTTGTCATGAGGACAATAGTGTCTCATAGTCAGGGCTCATAAAATCTTAGCTATTTTACTATTATTTGAAATAATTTTATTCCCTTAAGCTCTGTCCATCAGATGCAGTGTGCAATCACTGAGTGCTTCCTATGTTCATGGTACAGCTTGAGGTGTACCTTTGTTAGGTGAAGGTAGTTAAGTGTTATTTTTTATCACTGGGTTGCTTGGTGGAAAGCTCTGTATATTTTGGAATTAAACTTATGTGTATATTCAGCTAGTGACATGGATTAGAACTAAATCCCCTCACCCTGTCAATAAGCTTTGTCATGCTGCTCTTTAAAGAGCTTATATGATGTACAGGATACGATTTGCGAAAGTTTAAGTGCAAATTTAGGCAAAAGAGTTAGACATTAAAGGAAAAGTACAGCGGCTAACTAAAAATACTCTCAAGAACTAAACTGAATATTTACTAGATGGATATGCCAGGTTTAGCAAAATTAAATTTTAAAACCATGCCTATAACAAATCTATGATAGAGAACAGGAACCCGGGCTTAAACAGAAAATCAAAGCGTGGATGTAAAGGGGAAACATAGCAGAGGCACGTAGTGTATTTTCCCAATTATGGATGTTCCATTCTAACAGATCTTAGAGCAAGTAACTTTGATCCTCTGTGACTTTTGTCTTTTACTGGAGTAACAAGAGGCTACTGGTGTGGTCTGTAACTATTATATGATTTTACTTGCAAAAATCTTATAAGTCTTAAAAGACCTGGTGCTCTTTTACTCAAGAGAATGAACTCCAAAACATAACCTTAAATTTTCTTTGTCCTCCATCCTCCAAGAAGGAATTCTCCCCATAAGTAGAATAATAAATGTGGGTGTTGGTTCCCTCAGATATCTAAGTCAAAAAGAACAATATTTTGTCATTCCATGACAAAAACCAGAAGCAATTTAAAAAAAGATCAGAATATGAAATAAGAGAACAACAAGTTCAAATGATTTATCTGCCTTTAGGAAATGTAGGTGAAAATATTCGTCATGTCCAGTTCTCTCTCACACAAAGGGAAAAATCAGTTCTTGAAAAGGATGGAATGAAACTTTGACAGAGAGAGAACAATCCTTGGAGCACAAGTGTGGAACAAGACCACTCCTGAGATGGCCCTCTCAGAAGTCAGCCCCAGGGGAAAATATGGAAATGAGCAGGAAGGCAGGTCTATTTCCTCACAGCTCACCCTCTTTCCTAACCGGCGCGCACGTGGCCAGTGAGTGACATCAAGGCCCTGACTGTGTCTCCTTTGGAAAGTGGGTCAAGTCATACCTAGCACACTTACCTAATAAGATAGTAGGACACAGAAGATAAGTAATCCTTTGAAAAGTATAAAACATTAATGAATTGTATGAGCGAGGATTTATTTACATGGTCGGATCGCAGCAGCAATGATCACAAAACGAATGGCAATATTTACACAGCAGACAGATGTAAAGTGAAACACTCACTGTTCAATCAACCGGATGAAGGAACTGCAGAATGCCAAACAGCTGGGTATTTGGAAACATCTAGACATTCGATAGCACAGTTCCTCATTTAAAAAAAAAAAAAAATGGATGTCTCTTCAGAGCCAGAACATAAAGCATATAAGGAAACTGGTTTCTGTCAACACCTTCTTTCCCTCTCCGTCACTTTTTTTTTTAACCATAGTGGGATTACTTTGCTCTTTATTTGAAATATCTATATTGAAGGAACCCATCCACTGTTCAAACAAACAAAAAAATCAAAGACACCTTCAAAGAGCCAAGATTTGTCATTCTTCAGGATATTTAGTAACATCATAAGTCATAGGTTCTGAGCACAATTATTAAAGGTGTCCAATAATGGTCCAAGGATGAAAGAGACATGCAGCTTCAAAGGGACTGTTAGAAGGACAAATTCATTTGGCTCTGTAAGTTTGTTTCTAAAAAAACCCACATTACCTATGAGTTTTGTCACCTCAACTAAAATATAAGTTCTGTATTTTCAGGGAGGGATAATCTTGATTATTATCATTTTTACTCAGCCCTCTGCCTCCTGTATACAAATAGAATTGACTTTATTGAGACATATACTCCATACTTGTCTACAGATTGAATGGTGACCTGAATCTCTTTTTCAAATGTACTAGAATGAAGCTTGTGCTGGAACATCTTACATCTGTAGAGGGGAGAAAAAAAGAACCAACATTTTAATTCCAAAACGTGGTTACTGGAACTGAAGGTCCTTAATTGCATCTTTAGAAAAGGCAAGGGCATCTCTATTTATTAGGCATTTACATTCAATGCACTGCAATGTCTCTTCTCTTTGCACTTTCCTCAGTAATTGGGTGTTGACTCTGTGCCTTCAGGCTAATTCAATGCTTATGTTGTTAAGATATAGACTGGCTGTTCCTGTGTGAATACTTCCTGGCTTTAGTCCATTACCCATCCTTTTCCCAGATTTCAATAATAAATAGAGTCCTTCATTCACTGAAAGAATGTCCTTGGACTTGTTTATGCTCCATGATGCTCATACACTACACTGTTCCCTTGGCCTTCAACTTTGCAGCCTGCGGTTGTCTAGCAGCCTGGTTTCCTTTACGGGTAGCCACGTGCTGTGCTTTTGTAGAGCAGGGCTCCCTTCCTACCACAACCTAATTCTAGTTTCTACACACACCCTTGCAACTGCACATACTTATCTAAAAACATTGCTTTAACATGATATTTCCTATTCAAAAAGCATCTGTGGGTCTTATTTTGATAGAGTATCATAATATAAATCTTCCGCTTGGTTCTCAAGGATTTCTATAAACAAAATTTGGCATCCTTGCACTTCTTTATGTCTCAAAGTACTGTCACAGCCTTCTGTCAAATATAGGACTTCTTCCACACTTTCTTGGGAATATATCAGAAATCTGATATATATATTATATCTACATAATATATATATAATAACAGAATATATATGTATATATTCTGTTAATAAATAGTAACACTTTCATGAAAATATTTGTGTCATCTTTTCCATCAATTTTTTTAAAATGAGATAAATTTACAAAAGTGAGGTGCATTGATTTTTAACTGTAAAATTCAATGCATTTTGATAAATGCTTACACTTGTATAATTCACACTGCTATCATGATACGAAACTTTTCTATCGTCTCTGAAAGCTCCTTTATTCCCCTCCCAATATGCTCACTAATCACTGTTCAGCATTCTATCACCATAAATTACCTTTGCCTGTTCTAAACTTCCTACAAATGAGTTATTAGAGCATGTACCCTTTTATGTCCAGTTTGCTTTCACTCACCATATTTATCCATGGTGTTTCACTGATCAATAGGCTATTTTTATTCCTATTATTCCCTTGTATGAATATACTATAATTTGTTTATCCATTCCCCCCCTATTGATGGACACTTGAGTTGTTTTCAGTTTTGGCCATTATAAACAAAGCTGCTGTGAACATCCATCAGCAAATCTTTGTGGAAACATACATTTTCAATTCTTGCAGGTAAATATATAAGAATGGAACTGATGGATCATAGGGTAGGTGTAACTTTTCAAGAAACCAGCAAACCCTTTACCAAAGTGGTTTTGCCACTGATAGAGTCCCAACTCTACCACTGGTAGAATCCCAATTCCTCCACACCTCCACTAATTTGGGTTTGTATTGTTTATAGCTTTAGCTATTCTGGAGGATGTGTCATGTGCCTCACTGTGATTTTATTTTTATTTTTTTAAGATTTATTTTAGACAGAGAGAGACAGGTGGGGGAGGGACAGAGTGAGAGGGAGAGAGAGAATCTCCAGCAGACTCCCCAGTGAGTGTGGAGCCTGAGGTGGGGCTCCATCCCACGACCCTGAGATCATGACCTGAGCTGAAATCAAGGGAAGGATGCTTATGAGCCACCCAGGTGCCCCACTCTCATTGTGATTTTAATTTACATTTCCCAGATAACTAATAATATTGAACACACTCGTATGTACTTAATGACCATTCATATTTTCCTTCCTCTCTTTCATATGGGTAAACTGTTCTGTTTTTCACTCCCTAGAATGTTATATGTTAAAGGAGTTTTAGATGACCTTTATCAGATTGAGGTAATTTTCCTGGCTTGCTGAGGATTTTCATCCCAAGTGTGTGTTGAATTTTGGCAACTGCTTTTCTGGATCTGTTGAGAAACTAGGTTTTCCTTTTTTTATGTTAATGCAGTGAATTACATTAATTGATTTTTCAAAGGTTGAATAAATCTTGCATTTCTGGGGTATACAACACTGGTCATGAAGTGTTCTTTTTATATGTCCCTGGATTTAATTTGCTAATACTGTTCTGAGGATTTTTGTGTCAATGTTCACGACATATATTGGTTTATAATATTCTTTTGTTGTAGTGTCTCTATCAGATTTTGGTATCAGGGTTATAATCACCTCATACAATGAGTTGGGAAGGGCTCCCTCCTCCTGAAAGAGTATTTTCTGAAAGAGTTTGTTAAAGACTTTTATTACTTCTTTCATGAATGTTTGATAGAATTTGCTACTCTTTTGTCTGGCACCTGACATTCTTCCTGGCTTTACACCAGTCTATCTTTACTTTGTAATTACCACTATTCCACCTCTCCTGGTTGTCCTATAGTTTCCATCCATCACAAATGTGCTTTCTTCTGTTAAACTTTCCTTAATGCTGTGAGCTGAGAACAATCTTTCATATCCAAACTTTCATAGCCCTTTATCACATTGATTTGGTGCTTATCCTTTTCAACCTTAGCATTTCAATTACTAACCTTCATGTTTTATATTCCCTAAAGAGAGTGAGCTTCTTGAATGTATCTTTTTTTCTTGAATGTATCTTAAAATTGTTTGAATCAGCAGTATACAATACAAAATTTTGTATCTAGTAATTCGTTTTTTATTTAGTTAAAAATAATGTTAAGTGGACTTTTACTTCTAACCAATTTAAAGTAATATAATAGGGATAGTGTTTAACTTATCACCTGAAACAACAGAACCTCCCCATCCTAAGGGCAAAATATATGAAATAATAACTTTTAAGACACTGCACATCAGCAATGAAGGGGCAGGTATTCCCATGAAATGGAAAATATAATGACTGTCACAGCTGACTGCCCTGGAGTAAACGTTTCCAGGCCACAGTACTGAAAGGTAGAAACCAGGCCAAGTCCAGTGGATTCCCTGTGTTGAGGAGACAGATCTGAGAAAGTCTAGGGAGACCACAGCGGCTGAAGTTCACAGCACACCGGAGAAAAAGGACTTCAGAGGGAGAGAACTCTGAAGGTCTCCAGAGGACTCCCCTCACGTATTCAGTGGAGAGCTGTGCAGTCAATTTGTGTGAGGAAACTATCCATGACCAGGAAGGTAAGAATGCGGGTGCTGACACAGGTAGAAGGATAATATTTGTTTCTATAAGTCATCCTGGAAATCTTCATGCTTCACAGGGCTTTGGGTAGAAAACTTCAGTAGTGGGATAATTAGCCCACGACTAAATGCTGCTCTGGTTTTGCCTAACAAGTTACTGTTCAATTATACTATAGTAAAGCTGTTTTTTTAAAAAAGGAAGTTGAAATTATTCAGTTGAAAATACTTTGGAAAAATTTCTCTATAATGTTATCTTTGACCTAGTAGATATTTAGGAGTGTTTTGGGTCGGTTGTTTTTTTTTTTTTTCCCAAATGTTTGTGCTTTTTTTTTTTTTCTTTCTTCAGGTATTCCTTTCTTACTGACTTAACATTTAATTCTGCTTTGTCAAGAGAACTATTCCGTATGTATTAATTCTTTGAATTTTATGAAAATGATACTAATATCTGAAGTGAGGTATAATTTGCTGTCATTGTTCCTCATCTCAGGATTCTAAACTCTATGCTGTCTCCTTCTACTTTCAGCACTCACCAGAAGGTGGCCCCTCAGAGAGTCTGATTTCAGTCGTCACTGAGTTCTAATGTCAATGTTCAAATTAAGTTATACTTTCCCTTTAGCTATGCCCAACTAAGTTTGGAACAACACCAGTACTCTTTATGTCTCTCCCATCACTCCACAAAGCAATAAACAATAGAGACACTGAAATGGAACATTAGGGGTTTACTTCACTTATGTGCATCGCACAGGATGTCCAAGTTGCATTTAAGCCCATGTACAGCTCCTCTATTACTTCAAATTCATCAAAGAAGTTGAATTCCTTTTTAGGAAACTTCAGCCATTAGAGCAAAATCATGTTACTTAGATCTCCTTTCTTCTTCCTTTCCTTATCCACCATAGGTTTTTATGATGTCTTTTGTTATGCACATTTTTATGTCCCAGGCCACAGAATAAAACCATGGTTAGCAAATTCTTTGTTAAGATGAGTTAAAAAAAAAAGTGTGCCATTAATAATCACTATCTTTGTTTTAATTAAGTTCTGCTAAATTCATTTAGTTTATAAGTAACTGTGGGAGATGATAAGACCATATGTTTCTATTTCCACATATACATATCTCTACATATTTAAGAAGTTCCCCCACATTTCTTCCCATACTTAATTTCTGAATAATTAACAATAGCAGCAAGAACCTACTTCCTGACAGAATGCAAATCTTAAAATAAATGAAAATGCATTTACCTTCTCCTACAAATGGATGGCCCAAGCTCCATCTATTATTCCTTCTAGGAATTGGAATTAACTCCATTCCTCTTTATAACTAGTAAAGTTTGCATTAAGTTATAGTTAATCATAATCACCATGCCATATGAAAATGGTAGGAAAAATTAAACTATACACCTATATATGATAGATAAATTATCTCGATCTATCTTCATAACAGGATCTATATCTATATATTATATAGATATTATAGATAATATACTATATATTTGTCACAGTCTTCTTACATATATACATGGAGATATAAGTCTATCAATACATATCTAGATGGATAGTTGGATAGATAGATGATAGATAGATAGATAACAGAGAGAAAGAAAGATAACAGGTATGTTCTAGAGTTTTCATTTCTGCATCTGGCCACAAAGCTGGGTTGGTATATCACAAATCCTGAATAATCCGAGTCTCTGATGGTTCACAATGTGATTAAGATCACAATATACTTTATAGTTACCTGAGAAACTTTTGAGTCAGAGAGTGCTAGTAATAATTATGCTAGTAATGGGGTGCCTGGATGGCTCAGTCAGTTAAGCATCTGACTTGATTTTGGCTCAGGTCATGATTTCAGGGTCATGAGACTGAGCCCTGTGGCAGCAGGCTCTGTGCTCTGTGGGCAGCCTGCTTGAGACTCTCTCTCTCTCTCTCTCCCTTTTCCCCCGCCCTGTTCATTCTCTCTCTCTCTCTCTCTAAAATAATAAATAAATAAATAAATCTTAAAAAAATTATGCTAGTAACAAGATGTATAAATGAAGACAGTCTTAGGCAAACCAGGACATTTGTCTGCCCTATGTATATATGAGTTTCTATATTGGTCTGCTGAATTTTACTGATGGACACAGAGATACTAGGAGAAACTTGAGAGTATGCCATGTGTTCCATACACACTTTTTCTTATCTCCCTTATATACCAGTACGTCAATTTCTCCATAATAGTCAAGATTAAGTACCTATGCACCAACTATAATTCAATAATAAACTTTAAAAAAGGATTAAGTACCCTAACTGACATAGGGGGCATGGAAGAGTTGCCTCTTCCATGTCTGATGGCTCAATGTCATGAGACACCAAATGATGTCTCTGATAAAGGGTTAGTATCCAAAATATAGAAATAACTTATACAACTCAATACCCAAAAAACAAATAGTCCAATTTAAAAAATGGGCAGAAGACATGAATAGACATTTTACCCAAGAAGACATCCAGATGCCCAACAGACACGTGATCATCAGAGAAATGCACATCAAAACTACAAGGAGATATCACCTCATACCCATACCTGTCAGAACGGCTAAAATCAACAACACAAGAAACAACAGGTGTTGTTGAGGATGTGGAGAAAGGGGAGTCCTCTTGCACTGTTGGTGGGAATGCAAACTGGTGCGGCCACTTTGGATAACAGAATGGAGGTTCCTCAAAAAGTTAAAAATACAATTATCCTATAATCTAGCAAGTGCACTACTAGGTATTTACCTAAAAAATATATAAATACTAATTCAAAGAGAAACACACACCCCAATGTTTATAGCAGCATTATCTACAATAGCCAAATTATGGAAAATAATCCAAGTGTCCATCAACAATGGAATACTACTCAGCTATAAATAAGAATGAAACCTTGCCATTTGCAATGACATGGATGGGGCTAGAGAGTATTATGCTAAGTAAATTAAGTCAGTTAGAAAAAGATAAATACCATATGATTTCACTCATACATGGAATTTAAGAAGCAAAGCAAATTAGCAAAGGGAAAAAAAAGAAAGAGAGGCAAACCAAGACACAGTCTCTTAACTACAGAGAACAAACTGATGGTTACCAGAAGGGAGGGGGTGGGAGGATGGGTTAAATAGATTAAGAAGTGCACTTGTGATGGGCACCGGATGTTGTATGGAAGTGTTGAATCATTATATTTACACCTGAAACTAATATTATACTGTATGTTAATTAATTGGAATTTAAGTAAAAACTTTTTTTTAAAAGATACAATTCACATAACACAAGCTCTTGGGGGCTTTCAATAAATGTTTCAATAAGTTTTTCATTTCAATAAATGAAGAGCCCTTCATAAAGGGCTCTGGAAACCAAAAAGTTTGAGAACTCCTTCTCTAAAGAATAGTAGTTATCTGCTGAGGACAACAGAGTTTTGCTCTAGGAGCAAACCGCTAGGCGCCTACACTGTGAGACTCTTATCAGGGCTCTTCAGAGCCCACTTACAACACTCTAATTTGCCATTGGTACCATAAGAGCCAAATGGCAGAGCTGCTTGAATTGCATCCCAGACCAGGTGAAAAGACTTATTTTTCCCTGGATCTTACCCAAAGTTGCCAGTTTGGGTAAGATCCAATAAATACTCAATAAATAGCTAGAAGCAAAACAACCAGATATATCATTTGTGGCCTCTAAAGTCCTAAGATCCCTACCCCAAAATTAAGACTTTCTTAGTAGCTGTTGTTGCAAGGTGTTACAATTTTTCTTTCCTTTTAAAGGAAATATCCCAACGGACCACAGATGAATGATTTCTAAATGTTTCACCAAGTGGCAGACCCCTGAATTTTTATGGGGTTTATCTACTGATCCCTGGATGTAACAAATGCAAGTTGCCAGGACACAAAATTTCCTACGTTTTGCTTACCAGGTCCTATCAGCGTGAGAAAATCAATGTAGTAGACCAATGTGTCTTGTGGGATATGAGAATATCAAATTTCTTGCAGACTAATTACAGTTGATATAACCCTGATATAAGAATATAATGTTATACCACTGTCCAAGTCAGGTGAAATCTAAACTATGCACTTTTGTACACAGTAAAATGTACTCAAAATATCAATAGCTACATATCAGATGTCACTGACTGTGCTAGTTTGCTCTACTGAGGAGACTACATGCAGTTCAGCTGCAACTGACGTCACTGACTAAATTTATGGTAATCGTTCTCCTTCTTCAAGATCCATCTATTTTCTGCACAGTCCACATTGGTAATTTAAAGGGAGATATGATAAGGATAAGCACCTCATGTCTTTTAAATGATTGATTATGGCACTAATCTTTGAGAAGCTTTCATAATGAAGTATTGCATTTGTTTTATTATTTTTCATAAGAATGGAGAGCTCCTGGTTTTTTTTTTACTTGGCTTTTTCCAAAGCTCCAACCTAATGGGTCAGGGAATCAATATAGGAATTCTGTCATTTGTTGAGTGCATCCAGTCTAACTATACACATAAGGTCTGGGGAACAGCCATATGGTAATTCTGCTTTGAAGTAAACTTGAGCCAAAACTTCATTTACCTCCTAATCCCATAAATTCTCACTCTGACCAGTGGCTCACTAGGGCTTTCTGGGTTCCCAAAGATTAACAGTAACTCAGATTCTGGACTCAGTTATTCCAAAAATGTCTGGGTGTTTTCCTTTCCCCAGTGCACAGCCACCTTGTTATGACTATAACAAGCGTCATGTAAACACCAATTACTTTGGAGAGGAAAGTTTAAGCACAGAGGAAAATTTAACCACATACTTGGAAATTATTGTAATGATCTTCCTTAAGCTTCTCCAAAATCTCCCCACTTTTTTTTTTTTAACAAGAGAAACCATTCTTTACTGTTTAAGATACAGATATTGCTAGAGTAGAATTGGTTGAGGAGTTATGATTCAGATCAGATTAAGTAGGATTTTATTTCTAGGGATCTCATCATCAATGAGACATCATCAAAGATCTCTACTTATCAAAACATTCTGATTGCCACCCCTACTTTGTCTCTGACAGTTGAGTGCTACTGCCTTCTACCTCCCAAGAGTTCCATCATCTGCCCTATAATCAGTAGTCCTATCACAATGCTAGCATCTTTTTACTTGCATCTATAGTCTGCAGAGAATAAATTCGATATTTTTCAAGGATGCTAGAACTCCTCTCAGCAGTTCACTTCTCATGACTCTGTGGAGAGAATTCCTATAAATAAAGTCCGGGGTATGTGAGCTGGTCACATGAAATAAATCCACACTTGTTCCCCTTGACTGAAAGAATAATAATGATAAAAGAGTATTTAAAAGAATAACTTCCTGGGGCTCCTGGGTGGCTCAATCAGTTAAGCACCCGACTCTTGATTTTGGCTCAGGTTATGATCTCAGGGTTGTAAGACTGAGGCCCTCATTGGGTTCTGCATTCAGCAGGGAGTCTGCTTGAAATTCTTTCCCTCTGCTTCTCCCCCTCCTTGCGTGCTTGCTCACATGCATGCTCTCTCTCTAAAATAAATAATTAAAAAAAAAAAAAGAATAACTTCCCACTTACAGGGCCTCTCTGTGTTGGCCTTTTCTTTCTAAAGATCACACTACTCATGATGCTTGATTGACCTGTCTATCCAAACGATGAGCTGAAGAAATAAGCAACAATCAAAATATATTTAAGCATATGACTGATTTTGATAAAATGGAGACCGATTAAAAAGTAAATGTGTGCCTTCTCAATCCAGACCACTTTTTAGAATAAACTTTAATTTTTAGAGAAGTTTCAGGTTCATAGCAAAACTAAAAATAAGTGTCAGAAATGTCCCATATTCCCCTTGTCCCTAAGCATACACAGCCTCCCCCATGACCAACATCCTGGACCAGAGTGATACATTCGTTACTACTGATGAACTGCCACTGAAATGTCATGATCACCCAAAGCCCATGGTTTACTTTAAAGTTCACTAGTGGGTTCTACATTCTATGGGTTTGGACAAAAGTATAATGTTATGTATCCATTATTATAGTATTATACAGAGTAGTTACACTCCCCAAAATTTCTCTGTGCTCTACCTATCGCCCCACTCCCTATTTCCTGGCAACAACTGATTTTTTTTTTAAAGATTTTATTTATTTATTTGACAGAGAGAGAGACAGCCAGCGAGAGAGGGAACACAAGTAGGGGGAGTGAGAGAGGAAGAAGCAGCCTCCCAGTGGAGAAGCCTGATGCGGGGCTCGATCCCAGAACACCAGGATCACGCCCTGGGCCGAAGGCAGACACTTAATGACTGAGCCACCCAGGCGCCCCCAACAACTGATCTTTTGACTGTCTCCATCATTTTGCTTTTTCCAGAATGTCATATAGTTGGACTAACACAGCCTTTTCAGATTGGTTATTTCACGTAGTAATAAGCATCTAAGCTTCATCCATGTCTTTTCATGAGTTGATAACTCATGGGTTTTTTGGTTTGTTTTGTTTTTGTTTGGTTTGTTTGTTTTTTAGTGCTCAATAATATCCCATTGTCTGGATATACCACAACTTATGCATCCATTCACCTACTGAAGTTTGGGCAATTATAAATAAAGCTACTATTAAACTCTGTGTGTTTACAGATGTGTGTTATAAACAACCTTGTGACTTTTGTGTTGACAGTTTTCAACTCCTTTGTGTTAATACCAAGGAGCACAATCACTGGATCATAGGGTAAGTGTATGTTTAGTTTTGTAAGAAACAGCCAAAATGTCCTCCAAAGTGGCTGTACCATTTTACATTTCCACTAGCAACAGACTATAGTTTCTATTGTTCAACATCCTTACCAGCCTTGGGTGTTGTCAGTGTTTTGGATTTTGGCCATTCTAATAGGCATGTAGTGGTATCTCATTGTTTTTTAACTTGTGTTTCTCTGATGACATATGATGTAGAGCATTCTTTCATATGCTTATTTGCCATCTGTGTATCTCTATGGTGAGATGTCTGTTAAGGTCTTTGGCCCATTTTTTTTTTTTAAAGATTTTATTTATTTATTCGACAGAGATAGAGACAGTCAGCGAGAGAGGGAACACAAGCAGGGGGAGTGGGAGAGGAAGAAGCAGGCTCATAGCGGAGGAGCCTGATGTGGGGCTCGATCCCATAACGCCAGGATCACACCCTGAGCCGAAGGCAGACGCTTAACTGCTGTGCCACCCAGGCGCCCCATTGGCCCATTTTTTTTATAAAGATTTATTTTATTTATTTGAGAGCCACAGAGATAGGGTGAGGGGGGTGGAGAGGGGCAGAGGGAGAGAATCTTTCAAGCAGACTCCCCCCTGAGCACGGAGCTTGACATGGGGCTGGATCTCATGACCCATGAGATCATGACCTGAGACGAAACCAAGAGTTGGACGCTTAACTGACTGAGCCACCCAGGCTCCCCTGGCCCCCCTTTTTTTTTTTTTAGTAAGGTTGCCTGTTTCTTATTGTTGAGTTTAAAGACTTCTTTGGATATTTGTTGTCCAAATATACAAAAGATGCCCAATAAAGGTAGCTATCAGATAAATATTTTACAAATATTTTCTCCTAGTCTGCGGCTTATCTTTTTACTTTCTTGGCAGTGTCTTTCACAGAGCAGAAATTTTTAATTTTACTGACATCTAGCTTATCAATTCTTTCTGTCATAGATTGTGGCTTGGTGTCATAATCCAAGCCATTTTTGACTGAAATATTGAGATAGTTAAGCAAAGGAAGGGTTTAGAGCATAATTTATCCAAATTACCATTGCCATAGTCATATACTATATGCCAGTGATATATATCTTACTGTTTCTGTAATTCAGCAAGGCCAGTATTAGTATTAAATTCCAAGTTCTTGAATCAGTTCATATAAGTAATGAAATGTCATTGTTAAGAGTGCTTTATAAATTAAAAATATAAGCTAAATATATGTCTTTAGAATATTCAAGAGAGAAAACATAAGTACATTTCACTGTTTACTCTCAGGTTCAATTTCACTTCAGGGAACCTCTTTGCAAATCCCTTTAAAGTGCTGAGTTAAAGGAAGGAAGAAAGCTTGTTAGGAGCCTAAAGTTGGCTAAATTTAGATATGTAAATGAATCAGCAGGGCTTACTTATACTCCATAGGCAGTCTGTGCAACCTCTCTGTCTTTTTCCTCCTTACTCCACCCCCAATTAGAACAGTAGTTCAGTTACTGGGTCAAATTCCCTGTGTTGACCTAGCTTTTTGGCGGCTTTGAGAGGGTAGAAGCCTATACACCACAGAGAAATAGCAATTAGTTCTCTAGAAATTAAGAAGTGAATGGAACTAGTGAATGGAGGTGGGCATTTCTATTCTGCTGAGGGGAAAACATGGGATGAATTAAGGAGAATTTTCTAAGCATAGCAACCCCTAGAAGTGGACTCACCATTTCTCTTAAAATGGCAGACAGTCCTGGGATGATGCCAAAAAAGAAAAAAAAAATTACTGCAATTTTGAGTTAGCCTGGAAATTGGAGAAACTCACGCAGACCTACTCATGAAGAGAGGCCCTTGTAACAAATTGGTGCCATTTGTAATGAGATAAAAAGGTCTGTCAGCCAACCGGAGAAGAACTTTAACATACTGTCATGTGTTATTTTAGAATCAAAGATTATTGGGTATAGAAATATAAATGAAGTTATTGTTTTTAGCCTTATTTCAAATTGCCAGGTGTTTAAATAACAGAGGGGTTTTGTTCTGCTTTGTTTTTGCTGCAGGTAGCAGAGAACCAGTAAACTTACCTAAGTAATGGGGATTTTTATTGCCAGAATAAATACCAACAGATTTAGAAATATAATCAGAAAAGTACCAGGAAGCCAAGTAGCTGTACAAGTTGTCCAGTAACTACGTCTCTTCTTCATTGTGTATCTGATTTTTTCCTGAGTTGAAATCCCTTCTCTCTTCTAACTAGCTATGTCTGCTAAATCACTATTTTCAGTCCATCATAGTTTTGACTTAGTAGGGCTCTCAGCTTGCCATACTTCCAACTCCAGTCCCCCGCACTGATTTGTTGCCTTCTAACCCAATCAACTGGTTCCTTCGCTTTCACATTCCTAAGAGAGAAAAATGTGAGGACCAGCTAACTTTGAAGGTCAGTACACCCTAATTTTATATAATTGATCTGCCTCAATTTTTCTACTATACCGACTTCTGTGTTTATTTTAGAGCATTAATTCCAGCCTACAACTATCTTGTTGTTAAGAAGCTTTCAGACGTCTCAGTTCACACACATACACAAACACACAATGTGACTTACATTGTTTTTCTATTAGAAGCCTAATGGACCTGGAGTTACCCTCCCCCATTCCTCATATTTATCTTTCTCTTCTATAGGGAAGCATTTGGGCTTTTCCTCAACACACTGGTAGCTGCAGAACTTGGAGATGGTTTCAGGCCAACTGACTGGACATCTGTACTGGTTGGCTGGACAACAAACCACCTCAACACTCAATGACTTATGATGATAAGCATTTGCTTCTTGTATGTGTATGCCCTCAGCTATTTTATCTAAAATAAAAGCCTCACAGTCACCCCTAGTGCACTGCTCTTCACTGTGCACAGCGTCTGAAAGATTGGCTACTTCCCGGAACTACCTTAGGGAAGAGGGCTTTGGGTCTCATTATCCCTACTCTCCCTCCTACTCTATTGTTTGCCCTGAACTCCACCTCCAGGAGTTGTGGAGGCTTGGGAGAGAGACAATCAAGCCCCTTTTCCACCTTCCCCATTCCAACGCAGCTGTCTCATTTATCGGGGTCTCTTTTCTAGCCAGGTAGATAGACATGGTATGTATTTAGAGTCTTGGTCTCCTGAGGAAACTGTTTATTTTGTTCTATTTTTCTTTATTGTTCTGTTTTTTTAAATAGTTTTCTAAAATGAACATGCTATTTTTACTTTAAGCTAAAGGAAGAAAACCCACTTGATCTATAAATAAAAAGTGCTTAGTGTAGGATATCCGAGTCAATATGCCCATGTCATGAACAGAAGGTGGAAGGACCATTTATGTTATAAATAAACCCATGAAAGTGTGACATTATACATTTAGGAAATCCCGCAGAGAGTCTAATGTCACCTGACAGAAGTCACTTGTTTTTCTATTTCCTGACTGACGACTACAACAGTACCCTCACAGCCCTCTGACCACTTCTAGTTCCAGCCAGCTACTATGTACCTCTGTCCTGCTCACAAAGAGCTTACATCATCATCTGGGCAATGGAACCATATACCAACAGAATACTAGTGGAGAAATCATACATGCTCTAATTCTTCTCTTTTAAGGAACGCTTTTTCAAACTTTGGGGTTTCCAAAATATGTATTCATCTTATTAATGATGCCTTATAAAACATCAGTATACATTGTTGAAAAAAGCCCTGGTATATGCCCTAATGGCTCAAAACTTACGTGAGTTACTCCACTGTCTCTCATAAAGGGAGGTTCATTTTGGACTCACTTCTAATAGTGAAAATAAAGACAGGTTTCTTAAATAGAACCATAGTCAGTATTTATCCCCTCAAAAGAGGTGTTTTGTGAAGTCCTCAAGTCATCCTCGTGCTTTGGAAATTTCTCCCTTAGGGAACCTCTCACTCTATGTATTGGACTGACTCTGTTACTATAATTAGTCAAAGGAAAGGAAAGGAAATGCTTTAAAACTAAGGAACCTATAAAAGTAATCTAAGTAGCAGATTGTTGGCCTTCAATGTTTTAGCAATTGAATGTATACTCTTGGCAACTGGTAATCATAGATTAGCTTTATATTTCTCTCTTATACCCATGCCTCCAAATGGATGTAACCAGATGATGCTGAAGCAATGGTGCCCAGATTATAAAAACAAGAAGCTATCCCACACGTCAAATTTCTAATCACAGATATCTCACACATGAAAACCAATTTCCCCGCTTATCAGCTACATTGACTTAATTATCTTATGGTAAAATAGTGCATAGATATTTTAGTTATGTATTTGAATAAATATATTGAAATACAGAATAAGTATGAGTTGAAAACCTATCATTGGAAATATATATAAGGTCACATCTTATAGCAAGAATATGAACAACACTCATAAGACCCTTGTCCTGAAATTATGTTAACTGAGATTGGGAGACAATTCCATAAGTTTTGAGAGTTTTCTTTTAGGTTTCAGAAGAGAATAGTAAGTGGCTACACACCTACTAGGAAAAAACACAAAGACATATGCATATCTGTGCAGACATACACATATTGATACAAGCTTGTATCCACATAAGCAGTCTAATGCATAAACCAGAAGTCTCCATTTCTTTTAACTCCACCATTTGTCTGGAAAGAGGACTGAATGGGCTGTTTTTAATATCATCATAAATATTGCAGTTTTGTTCTTTTAGCTTCAAAATAGGAAGCAGGTTTTGACCGAAACTATGGGAAATGTTTTTCTTATTTGTTACACAGCATTCTCAGATTTCTCTGGAAATCTTAAAAGAAATAAATATGCAATGAAATAAACAAGCAAGCAAATAAATTTTACACTTTACACTATATGTAACTCTTTTAAAAATAAAATAAAAGTTTTCACACATCACAAATTTCATTAGCAAACCAGCAAACTTCAAGAGGGAAGGGAATTGGATGGCCAGTTTGGTTAGTTTTACTGCTGTCTCCCAGGTGTCTTGATCAGTTTTTAGCATATGGTCCAACACTCAGTAAATATTTGGTGAAGGAATCAATCCCTCACGAATGAATTCTTCATATTCTTTCACAAAATTCATGGTCAAGAAAACCTTATATTGTTGGAGGCATCTGCATCAGCTTTCACCACTAGAAAAAATATATTTCCTAAACTAGAGTATGGAAAGAACTGTGTGCTACTGAGTCAGAACTGTGACCACGCTTTGATAACTCAAGCAAAGCAAATGGCCAGTTTGGGGTCATATTATGGAACAAGAGATTAGAAGGATATTTAATACTTTCAAAACTAAAATAAAAGTTTTCACACATCACAAATTTCATCAGCAAGTAACAGGAGATCAGAAGTATATTTTCGGTCAGTGTAAAGAACACTGTGCCTGTGAAGAATTTAAAATTTAGAAGAAGTAGAGACATATGTAAAGTTAAAATATAAAACCATTAGCTAAAGGACAGTCAATATCGAGATTATAGCCTAGCAATCATGGGAAAAATAACAAAAAGAAAGAGAAAATAAGAATATGGAAAACCGTCATGATAAGAGCAAGGGGAAGTCTCATATCACTTCCATAAGTTGCCAAGATGATTGGTTCTCAAAAGAAGTTGAGGACCTGAAAGTTTGAAGCACAGCGCAATAGAAAGTGTTGATTCTAGAAAGTGTTGATTAAGTGTTGTCTAGTACCTGACACGTTGGAAAAATTCCATAAATATTTGCTCGAAAGCTGAGATGATGAATTTCTTCATTCTTAGTTCATCTGCTTTCAGGAATCCTAAGGAAAAAGCATAATTATGATTACGGCAACCCGGTTACCATGAAAAATAAAATAGTAAGTACCTCATGAGGGCATGGACTTAATCTGTTGTGTTCCTGTTGCATCCTCATTGTCTTGAATAGTGCCTGGCTTATATACCATGCTGAGTGAATATTTTTTAATAATAATAATAATAATAATAATAATAATAATAATAATAATTGTAAATTGGTAATAACAAAGATCATAAGGTTACATATTCTGGAATCAGCCTACATTGTTATGGCATAATGCCCCCCACCCCCACCCCTGAAATAGTTCCTTTAGTACTTCACAATTTTCTAGAGTACAGAAATAATTCCTTCAGATTAAACATCGTTCTTTCTCTGTAAATCTCACCTAAAATGAAAATATCCATTAAAAATAACAGAATAATTCCCTATCACTTTAATGCTCACCTGTGCAATGAAATGCTCATTTCCTCCTAGGGCATGGAGCTCCCAGGTGAGTTCCTAATGTTTCCCCTTGGGCCAATGTCTCCTAATTCCTCATGTCAACCAGGAAAATTATAGAAAAAGGGATTTTTATTTTTCCATGAATCACATTTGAAAAATGACATTGAATATTCCATGCCAGCGGTCGTGCCTCATTAGGACAGGATAAGAAGACAGCTGTTTCAAGCAAGCTGCAGAAAGCAATTAAGTGAGAGACAGTAGGAGAAAAAATTCTTTTTAATCTTTAACTTTGGAGTATCCAGTGTTCTAATATGCTAAGTAGTCTTGTCAACTAATCAACTTTAAAAAATCCCACTAGCATGGCCACTTAAAAGAGAGCTTTTCATTAAACTCTGTTCCAAGAAATTCTAGGGCATCACTTCACATCTGTGTTCTTTCTCACATCACATCTGCCTTCCCTCTAAGTCTGAGATCAGAGTGATCTGTTTCTGATAATCTTCCCTCTTAAATCTTGACCAAGCAATTTAACAAACTCTTTTCTTATCACCTGAGATTGGTGAAACCAGTTTTTGGGTTTAATGAGCTCCCCTATCCTGAGTATTTCTCCAAGGTCTGTCTGAAGACTAGACCTGGCATACCTGTCTAGCACAAGAATCAGGTCCCTATTGATGGTGTATGTGTTAAAGGTGATACACAGAGTCATTTTGAAGGCATACCAGGATAATCCAAGAAACATTGTAAAGTTGGCCAAGTATGGATTTATCATCATCCTAGCATCTCTTTAATCACATTTTCCATACTTTTTGAGCCCTCCCCTGAACTCTGCATGCACACTGAAGCAGACTGAGCATCAGTGGTGAACTTAATAACAATCTTCTTTTTGGTGAAATCATTTTGGCCATCACATCACAGTAATGTCCCTTAACCCTCTAGGGTGACTAATCCAGGACTAATGGGTTTACTAGACATGAGATATTCCTTGATAAAACTAGGAAAGTCCTGGGCAAACTAGGATGGTTGGTCACCTTAATCCCTGGAGAAACTATCTGCTTAATACTGCTGTGCAATTCCTTTGTTTACTGCTATGTCCTCTCCCCTCCTAGCCACACATGTTTCATCTAGAGACCCTTACAAACCCTCTGGCCCTCATCCAAGTCCTCAGTTTCTCTAGGAAAAATTCCTGGACTTCCCTAAGACTGACATATGCCTATTCTACAAGTCCGTGTCATTACCTTGCTTGGAACTCCTTTGGTAATACTTAACATATTATCTTAATTGACACCCCTCAGTTTCTTATGACCAGGCAATTTATCGCTTTTGCTACTGTAACCTCACACTTATTACATTTTTTTGAGAGATGACAGCGAGGTCTAATAAATATTTGTTATAAAGAAAAAATGCTTTCAGACAACAGAGGCAAGAATGGGCTAATGTCATAGTGGTCTAACAGCAAGTGATCTTGCAGAAAAATGGTGAACATTACGTCATTGAAAATGTTGAAGCATCCATCAGGAGGTTTTGTATGTGATTCATGCTTAAGTTTTCAAAGTAACTGAACTCCAAGGTACCTTCACATTGAAGTCATCTGAATTTTAGACCCATCTCCTCAATCTACAATATCAGAGTTACCTGAATCTCCAAACTCTGATTCTACTGGTATGGAGTCAGACCAATGAATTTCCGTATTTCATTAGCCTCCCTAGAGATTCTGATGTACAGCTAGTTTTCCACAGTGCCTCCATCAACTTACATTTTTACCAATAGTACATGAGGGTTCCCTTTTCTCCATACCCTCACCAACAGAGGAGCTACATGCTGTAGGTATATTTAAAACAAAAGGCTATGTGAGCGCCCAGGTGGCTCAGTTGATTAAGCTTCTGCCTTTGGCTCGGTTATGATCCCAGGGTCCCAGGACAGAGTCCCAAGGTGGGGCTCCCTGCTCAGCGGGGAGTCTGCTTCTCCCTCTGCCCCTCCCCCCACTTATGCTCACACACTCTCTCTTTCTCTCAAATAAATAATAAAATCCTTTTTTTAAAAAAGCATATAGTAGTCCTTGTTCAGTCGCTACTCATAGTCCAGATAAATGGATCTGGGAACTTCTCACAAGATAGAGTGTATTTAAGTCCTGGTTTGTCTGGGTCTGACTAAAACCAGGCCTGCTCAAACACAAAACCTTTCAACTCTCATTTATTACCCAGATTCATAGATCTAGAGCAGTGGTTTTCAATCTTGAATGTACACTGAAATCTCCCGGGGAATTTTAAAAATATATGGATGCTTGGCTCTGATCCTGACATAATCGGTGTGGGGATGGCCTTTCCAGTTGATTCTGGAGGTTCAGTTTGGGCTCAGTTTGGGATGAGAATGACTCTAGAGAAAGTAAGGGCTAAGCTGATCTGAAGTGTTCAGGAGTTATTTGGTCAGCTGAAGAGCATGTGTGTGTGTGTGTGTGTGCGCGCGTGTGTGTGTGTGTTGGGAGAAATATGGTTACGTAGTACTGTAATGAGAGAGGGAAATCTAGACAAAATTTTTCACCTGGGAAAAGTTCTAATAAGCTTTGGTAATGGGTAAAGGCCTGTGACTGAAATTAGCTGGCGATAATGTATATAAAATATTTTGTAAAATAGAAGGCATGGCTTAACAAAATAAACTGTAGTTAATTTAATTTAACTGAATTTTAAATCCTTAATGGTATTACTTTTAACCTAGAGAAATTAAAACTACTAAAGATATTTAAGACATCAACTCTTCACATATAGGTCATCCTTTGTGGTAGTCTCTGGTTATTTTATTTCATTTTATTTTACTTTATTCTGGGAAATAGATCTACCCCCAAATCCCAATTACCTTGAATCCCATTTGGCTGTGGAAAACGTTCTTCAATGTATGGTTCTATGTTCTTGCCTCATTAATTCCTATCTGGTGAATATCACTGAATCTTCCTTGAATAAATGAGTAAGCTTGTGATCCCTCAGGGACATCAATTAAGTGTATAAGAAATTCAGATAGTATGTCCCAACCCTAGGATATAGCCAGGAAGTGGTTCTTTGAAAGAAATTGCTAACATCAGCTCACTTCACTGTAATCAGCTTCTTTGTCCTTAAAGAAAAATTCTGGGGGTGGGGTATTTAACTGGATTTCACTGAGTTAGTTATATTCCAGTTCATTGCTGTTTCCTTGCACTTGTTAAGTGAAGGTAGACTATAAAGCTCTTCTTGAGCAACTCTTTGTTTTGGATGTCCTATCTCATGGGCCCCCTAGTGAGATATAAAAACATCTCTGGTGGGATCCCCTTTGCCTAATGAATAAACACCAGGCTTCAGTATAGATGTTTGTGCCATGGAATGGTCTGCTCTGTGCTGTCATGTGTCTTTCATATCAAGGAGGGTGTGGCAACCTTAGAAGAATACAGGCTAGCAATCAGAACATTTGGGTTTCAGACCTAGCTTAACCCACTGACCAGGCCCTCAGAGACTCTCTCCTCAGCTTTCAACCAGGGAATATATATCACCATGATTTAATTTTTAAAACTGAGTTAAATAAGATTCTCAAATATCACAAGTCTTCTAGTTACAATGGGAGACCCTGGAAAATGTTAAAATCATTAATGGGTCCTTCTGACTTCCAAGGGCTCAAAACATCTCCCTTCTTTTGTGTGCCATGATGGCAAGAAATATAAGTCCTGAACCTATGTGCTTTACATTCCTGCTCTTTGTAGGTAGATCTATTCTGGGGTTTCCAGAGTGTTCCCCATCAGGATTTTCCAGACCTTTCCTTGTTTCCTAGTGTGGTAAGCTGCCTCTAAAATGGCCCCAGGGACCCCTTGCCCCTGTTTTCTATGATCCTGTCCAACCCCCTTCCCTTGAGTATAGCCTGGACCTAGTGATTCCCTTATAACAAAGACAATACATAAGAAGTAATAGATATTAATTCGAAGATTATGTTATAAACAGACTGGCTTCAGGGCGCCTGGATGGCTGGGTTGTTGAGCCTCCGACTCTTGATTTCAGCTCAGGTCACGATCTCAGGGTTGTGGAATAAAGCCCTGCTTCAGGCTTGGCACTCAACACTGAGTCTGCTTGGAATTCTCTCTGTTCCTCCTCTTCTACCCCTCTCCCCTCTCACACTCTTTCTTTTTCTCTCTCTCTCCAAAATAAATTAATAAAATCTTAAAAAACAAACAAAAAAACAGACCTGGCTTCTTCTGTGAGCCACTGCTCTTGGAGAAGCAAGCTGACATGTGGGTAGCCAGGAACTGATGTCTGTTGAAGTCTGTCAACAGTCACCTGAGTGAACTTGGAAGAGGACGTTCTGAGACCTGCCACCATCCAAGTGACTGAGCTTGGAGGCATATCCTTCCCAGCCCAGCCTTGAGATGACTGCAGTCCTGGCCATTACCTTGACTACAGCCTGTGAAAGATCCTGAGATAGAGGCTCGCAGCCATGTCTTGCTTGGATTCCTGACCCACAGAAATTGTGAGATAATAAATGTTTGTGGATCTAAGCCATCATGTTTTGAGATAAATTTTTATACTGTGATAGATAATTAAAATAGTCTCCCCAGGTCCAGTGGTACACCAGCACTGGCCCTTCTTCTTAAAGCCCTAGACTACCACCATGTAGAACCTGGACTTCAAGACCTTCTATTTCCATCTCTTAGCCCTAACTAAGCCCACGCTCAGCTCCATGCACCCATCATCCTCAACCTGAGCTCCATGCCTCCTCAGCTCACCCAGGAGGGATTTTGGTTATTTATAACAACTCGTCAATGACTCACTTTGATTCTCCTAAGATATTGTGAGACAAATATTATCATACCCATTTTACAGACAATGTTATTTTCACTCAGAAAAAATAAGCAATTTGCACAAGTAAGAAGTAGGATTTTGACTCCAGGTTCAACAATATTATACTGAAGCTGCCTCTGTTTTATTCTCTTATATATCACAGAGAAGCTCTCACAAGTTACTAAACAAAAAGAGATCTGAAAAATATCAGACCATCTGTACTAAGTGCCGAGTAAATTTACTTGTTTTTAATTGTAATAAAGTGTCATACTACTATGAAATATTGTTATTAATATACACATATGTATACATGCATGTGTGTGTTTTTATTTCCTGTTTGCATCTTGTGGGAATCACCACAGTTAACTTTCAATTAAAATTTTCTCTAATTCTTGAGACTCACACATACTCCTTATGTGTACATTTGGATAATTAAATTTGACTCTGTGTATATGATCAGATATAATGTATTTTTCCTCTGCATCTCATTGCTGAAGTTGTTATCGATTTTTGTTTTGATTTTATTTTGGTAAAGATTAAACAAGAAGGGAGTACCAATGTCATAACAAATACAATTCATAATGAATTCTTTCTCTCTACTGCTTGTGTTAAGGGACAGGGGAAAGAGAGATTTTTAGCATAAACCATCCCAGATCTTTAAATTTGTATGTAAAACTGGCACCAGTTCATCACTGCTTTTGCTAAGGAAAAAAAAAATCAAAGTCGCCCACGAGGATTTCCCCCCCTTTTCTTTAATAATGGATACTTTCAGAGACCTCCTAAGGTCCCATTCCCCCTGTCATGTTTAAAGGGTTTATTGTTTCCAGAAAAGCTTTTGCTGCTCCCTCTGGAGACTGAGCTGATCCAAGGTAATATTAATTCTGTGCCTCTCTCTTGTCGGAACTCAACTTCAAATGGAATATATGAGATGAAAGCTGAAAGAGAGGTTATGTGGGCTGTCATCCGCCATTGTGTCTGAGGCATCAACTGTGCTCAGAACAAATTAGGTGTCAGTCTGGTAAATCACAGTCAGGAAGGCAAATCAGTTTATAGAAGACTTATTTGGTCTCCTGGAAGGCTCCACCATTCAGAGAACAGTTAATCTTTCTTTTCTTTTCTTTTTGGTAATTTAAAAAAAAAAATTGAGATTTAGGTGGTCATTTTTATTGTCTCCTCAAACCCCTCTCCACTCACTCCTTGTTTCCCCTACAGGGATGAAGAGCTATTGCTCTAAACTACTGGACTAGTAGCATTTACAGGACGATTCACAGGGAATGTTTCATTATTTTTGTCTAATTTCCTAAATGACGGAAGACCCCAGAAAAAGAAGGGGGGGTGAGTCTGAGCAAGGGGAAGATGTGACTGAGCTGCTGGCCTTGTGTGTGGAATGTTTGCAGATCAAGGAGAAGCAGCACAGGGAGAAGCAGACAAATCTCACTCTCATGGGATTTGTTTCAGTTTTCAAATCCTTCTTGATCCCATTAGACCCTCATTAAGAAGTTTGGATGGCAGAATAAAGGGAATTGCTTTTTACCTTGGAATGTAGAATTTTGAATCTGTCACACCTTTAACCTGAGGGAAAAAAGAGACAAGAAAGAAGAAAAAATTATATTTGTCATATTAGGCTATTCAATCATTTTTGCTTTAATCTGAAATTGTTAAAAAATCACTAAAATTTGTAAAGAAATAGGGCACCAAGGAAAAAAAAAACAAACCAAACACCAACCCTAGACCAGGAGTCACTCGTATTCTAGTTTTGACTCAGGCAGTAATTTCAAGACCTTGAGATAATTACTTTAATACGCTAGTTCACCCTCTTCTCATCTACAAATGGTGATTATTATTTCTACCCTTGCATTTGCTAACATTGTTATTGTGTGGATCAACTGAGAGAAAATCATAATGAAATACAACATGTAAAAATCAAAGGTGGTATTATTACAAAGGCCCCACTACTTGGTCCCATCTGTGCCACCACTCTTCACAAGCACAGAAGTATTTGTTCTCAAAGTTCATCTACTGTAATTCGAATTTCCACTTTGCCTGTATTTGCCTCCACTGCCAGCTCTCCCAAATGTACTTTGGGTGCATGTGACTTGCTTCTGGAGGTATAATCAGAGTCAACCGTTTCAACTTTAAATGATTTCCCAGGGTTTTGCCTAATAGTTCTGCGGAGAAAAAAAGCATCGGGTACCAATAATTGCTACTTATTTTCTCATTTGGTTCAGTACCGTTATCTGAGATTTTGTACCCTTTCCTAATAACCCATTTGGTTGATTCAGCATCAGCCTACCTGCTTGTTCTAGTCGTGTCTGTGTGTCTGTCTCTTTTGCCAAACATCTTGACTCCCGATCCTCCTTCTGGCTCTAGGATCTAAATTCAATCACAAATCATGTGTTCTAGACAACATTTCTTTTTTCTGGTCCATTTATACTGAACTTGTAGAAACTCAGATGTGACATCAAATTTGCCCAACAGTCACATGACTTGTTCCCATTAGCTTAGATTCTGATTTTCTCTCCTGTTTCCCTGGAGTCTCTTAATAGAGACTGATTCACCCATTTGGCTTATGGGCATGTAGAAAAGCACATCATGTTCCCTTCCTTAAAGCCTGTGTGGAGGCTGCAGTATCATATCAAGGAGAACTGTTCACAAAGGTTCTAGGTGGTTACTAACAGCTAACAGGGCCAATTTGAGAAGTGGAAGCCAAGGTGATAACTTACACTTTCTCTTCCAAAACTTCTACAAAGAGATGATCAGAGGCCTGGTGGTTGGGATTGACATTTGTGATATATTCAAGTTTTCCTTTCACCTGCTACTCTCACCTGTAATCTTCTCCTACGAAGGTATCACCCTATTGCTCTTCACTTTGAACTTGTTTTAAAGATTAACTACACTCTAATCTCTAGTTCATGATCGCTCACCCACTCTCCCTCCAGGACTTTGCTTTTTCCAATCTCTCTCCCAAAATGGCTCTTCTATTTGTACTGCTAATTCTCTAGTTACCAAATGTAACAACCTTCTTCGTTTCTCATACTCCTGGAAATCCTTGTGACATTTACAATGTCAGGTACACATTCTGTGAAAGGCTCTCCTGTTCCAGTTTTCATGCCCTAAACAGGACTATTTCTCCTTCATTCCTGACCACTTGTTTTCTACAACCATCACTTCCCTCATCCGTCTATCTTTGGACCTCCCCAACTCTTTTCAAACGATAGAAATTTTAAGTTCTGGGCCCTGTGCTTTTTTGTCATCAAGTTTTCAGCCTTTTTCCTCACCTCATATGCTGACCAGTATTTCCAGCAACTGCTTAGATATTTCATATCCATGCTGTTTGGGTGAATCGGATGCACCATAGACAAAACTTCATCAAATCACTTTCTTCTCCTGTATTTTTAGCCCTATATTTCCTTCAACAATTCTGACTAGAGTTTTTATAGTTATTTGAATCAAGCTCTACTGATTCTACCTCTCATGTAGATCCCAGGCGTGTCACTCTTCTGTCGTCTGTAGCCTCACTGCCATCTTTAATTAAGGTCCTTGTCATTTCTCAATCTGACTCCAAACATCCCCAACTAGTTTATTTTACCTCTTCCCTATTCACCCCCACCTCATGCAATACATGCTCCACCATATGTTCTTTCCACAGCTTTCAGAATATGTCATACTTTTGTCTGCTTTCTTTTTCTCATACAGATTCTCCTCTGCTAAAAATGAGCTTTCTCTCCAGGTCAAATGTCTCCTTTGTGAAGTCTTCTCTGAGTTTTGGTCCCTCCTGAGTTACCCCCACTTCCAATTTGCTTCAAATAAATTTGGCTACATGCTAAGTATTTATAATTTGTTGCTATCAGTATTTTGATGCTGGCACCAGGTTCAAACTAAAGTAAGCACATCTTTTGTTTTGCCTCAGAGCTACTAATAATCCATGACTTTTTCTGATGAGAGGAACTGTGATTTCCCTTGATTTTTCTTTTCTTTTTCTTTCTTTTTTTCTTTCTTTTTTTTTTAAGTAGGCTCCCTGAAGGCAGGGCTTGAACTCATGACCCTGAGCTCAAGACCTGAGTTGAAATCAAGAGTCAGATGCTTAACTGACTGAGCCACCCAGGTGCTCCTCCCTTGATTTTTCTGATGGGAGAAACTGTGATTTTCCTTTCCTTTCCTTTTTTAACTCAAACGCTGTCTCTTTGCCATCTTAGTAGCAAGAGGGTTTATTTGTTTGTTTCAAATTGTGTGTTTGTAATTCAAGCCTACTTGAAAAGTGATGATTGTGACTATTAAAATCTGGAGAAAGGCAAACCTGGATAAGCCAGTGGAGCTACATGAGGCCCCATGGGGAAGGCTGGAGCCACCTGGATTTATTTATATCTATTAAAAAATCCTCTTGTATTATGATAGCTGGCTTTTAGGAGATCAAAGGAACCAGTGTGGAAATGTTTTTCTGACTGTGCAGCACACAAACATCATTTAAATGTCACCTCAACATGTGCATATATCCAAAGCCCATCAGAGCATCAGGGAGCAACGGGAACTGGCACTATGCCCGCATTGTTAGCCTTGTTCCATAATGATGGAAACAACAGGCAAAACAGAGACAAATAGTAAGGAAGGAGGTAGAATGTGTTGTGGCATGGGGACACAGTGCCTGTAACAGGATGCTTGGATTTCCAGTTTTGTCTTGAAAAAGCAAATCAATCTGAGGATGTCTCTATAATTTCCATGGCTGGAGGTGATTTCTCAAAAAGCTCCTGCTCTAGTCTCTTTGGAGATGGAGCCCTGTGGCCATACAAGGTTTTAGCATTGATATTAATCCCCTAAATTTGGATGGCAGAAGCAGCAAAATAGGCAATGTGTCTATCTAAGCAGGTCGAATGCCAGAGGCCAAAGAGCAAATGATCAGCAAACGACAATATTTCTGGTCATTCTTCTCCTAGGAAGCTCTTCCTTTCAGGATATTGTGAATGCACTTCATGGGATGATTTTCATGATGCTCATTTATCAAATATATTTTGCTATTCAAAGCACTTTTATATTTATTCAGTCATTTGGAACTCACATCTCTCCTGTAATATCATAAAGCATTAGAGCTGGAAAATTTGTTAGCGATCATTTCTCCAACACCAGCACTTAATACTTAAGATCAAAAGAGATCTTGGTAAAATTCTATAAGTAGCTAGTATTACTGGATCATATACCACTGATTTTTCACTCTAGTAGCTTTTTCCATAACCCCAAAGAGCCATCCAGGCAAGAATTTGTTCATCAGATTCTTTGCAGGGTATAAAAGGAGAGTATGGCTTCTGCAGTTGGGAAGGAGGGCTGCACAGAACACCTTTGGCATCTAGTCTAGAGAGGTAGGTGAGCGAATAGTGCAAAGTAAGATGCTTTTCAAACAAATATATGCCAATTACAACATTTTTATTTTTAGTATTAAATAGCGGGGCTAGTATTCTATCCTGCCTTTTTTGTTTTCTCTCTGTGCTTTATTTTGGAAGAAGTAATCATGCATAGAAATGTGAAAGTATGGGAGAGGCACACTCCTAGTACTGAGGTTTGTTCTCTTCCTTGGGCATTACTGAGCTTAACTCCCGACACAGGCAGGGCACACAACTTCTAGGTTCATTCACCCTGATGTGGTGAGTTGATTATCGGTCCTAACTATCTGATAGATTAGATCACAATGATATTCCTTGACAATTCCTCAAACTTACTATAAAATATTTTAAAAAGGATGAAACACTTGGATTTCCAATCTCGGTAGTGAGACGTGATCCATCACTATCTTAGCAGATTTCTTTCTCTAAAATTCTTTCATTCAAATAGATTCCTAAATCCAGCAGGAAATTCTATGGCGCACACAGAAGATAGCAAACACCTGTCACTGCACACAGTTTCCTCTCTTGAAGTGCTTTTATTTCCTACTCATCTAAATTTTACTTATTGTTTCAGATCCAATCAATGTCACATCTTTTATAGGAAGCATTTATTGAATATAAAACAATGAATTATCTGGATTTCTATAGCACCAAAGAGTTCTAACTACAAACCTAGCATTTTCTTTCCTAATTACATCATGGGATTTAATTAGAGTCTCACTAGAATTCTAGGAAATTCAAATTTTATGCCTTTAAAATATTCTATCAGAAGCTTCTGGAATTGTCAAGGAATAGCTTTGTGATCTGGCATTCAATGAGGTTAGGGTAAGCAATCAATCTACCACCTCTAGGAAAATGGCCCTTCAGCATGTCCTGCATGGGGAGTTACCTCAGTGAAGCCCAGTAGAGGTCCTCTGCATGTTTTTCTCTCTCTGTTATGTCTCATAGCGCTCTCAGTGCAGGAATGGACCTAGAGTAAAGTGGTCAGTAAGTATTTGTTGATTTATTATACTTTCTCAACTCCCAACATCAACAAGAAAGATTCTGATAACTCCATCTGATTGATAATAATTCTGTTATTGCCCCTGACATATATTATTAAGTATCAACCAATTACAGTCCTTTCCCCAAGTCTGTCATGTGGTAGTTATATGAAATTGTACAAAGCCATCTCACTCTGAGAACATGTTTATCTTTAGTGCAGAAAGAATAATTTTTGCTCTGCTCATCTCCAGAAGCTCTAGTGAGGAAAAGAGTCTTAAGTGAATTGGCCATAACATTCCTAAACTTTATACATATGATAAATACTATTGTTATGACATTAGCATTAGTGCTTACTACCATACATTTTGAGTCTTCATACTTAGCTTAATACTTTGTGATATTCTATTTCATATTTTCTATCCTTTCTGCTCTTACATCTCATTTTAGTTTTATACATGTTAAGTGGAAATCTGCTTTTAGAACAGGTCAGAAATCACAGCAGATACTGTTATTTTCCTGGATGAATCTATCATCAGATTCTGTATTGAGAACAGAAATACTGGTTTCAATATATGAAAACAAAGGTATAGAATAAGAAATCATTCAAATTTTCAGTTGAACTTTATATAATGGGAAAAAAGATGATTCAACTATATATCCATGGGAGATAACATTACAGGAAAAAAAAAAAAAAGCTTGTTATGTGTTTGTGGGACTCCATCTGCAATCACTGCCACCCCGTCAAGAGGTCAGAAGATGTGATTATGGAAGGGGCAGCCTTGCCATCAGTATTTAATCATGCACACAGAACTGCTCACAGTAATCAGGAGCGACAGGCGGAGGGCTGCTGTCTGCGTGGGGCGCAGGGAGGCAGCCCTCATCTGATGGGCTTCTCAGTACTCAGACTTTCTCTCCTCCCTTCCAAAGGGTCACAGGCTGAACTGGCTGCACTGACTGTCACATTGCCAGCCCTAGTTGACTGGCAGATGACTGAAGTCTTCATGCAGCTGGGTGACCAGGGATACCTCCCCTACCCTCCTCGTCCACCTCCACCCCAGCAGCCATCCCAGAGAGCGGAGAAGCATAATTGCACTGGCACTGCTCCAGCACCCCAAGGGCTCATTGCCTGCTACCCTCTCTCACCTTCTCTACCAGGCAAACAGAAAGGTTAATGGTTAACGATGTCGAGCTTCATTGCTCTGCTAAAGCATAGGTGTGGGGGATGCATAGGCTTCAATCCAGGAATCAGTATCTCCTGTGTCAGAGATAAAGTAAGACAGCTGGCATGGAAAGGAGGCAGCCTGATAGCGTACTTCTGGGCTGGGAAGCCACACATGAAGTTCATGTTGTAGCTTTAAAACTAGTTCACAATGTGATGCCGTGAAAATCATGTAACCTTTTTATTTAACCTTAGTTCTTTCCTTTGTTGAAGATGGCATTTTAGTGACAAATCATCTCTAACTTCTCTATGATCTCAAAAGGATCCTTTAAAGTTTGAAAACAGAATTTTTGCACATGAAACCTCTCTACTTGCCTGCTATTCAATGAAAGATTGTCATATGAAATAATATAAAACAGTTCTAATATGGTCATTTAAGATTAACACTGGAAATTATTTTCTTTAATAGTCCATTTCATTAAAAAATATTCAAATAGATCACATAAAAAAGCAAGAAATATTATCCAGCACCTGCTATGTGTTTACCATTTTCTATGCTCTGTCCTCATCAAGATTAAAAAGATTAATATATAGGAAATAATTTAAAGGCAATAAAAATTATGTATAATTAAACTATGTGGCAGCCATGAAAATTCATTTTCTTCCCCTCACTGACTTCCACCTCTAGGGAGCATAGCTGACCAAGAGCCTCACTATGGAGTCAATGTCTGTATTTGCTAAGAGACCACACTTCAGCAGGGCTACACTAAGGGCTGACCTATTTCTGGGAAGTTTGGGGCTCCCCTAATGGCTATGCCACATAGTCTGTGGCTGGCATGACAGTTTATGATCCTTCCACCCAATATTTACTCCCTGTGTACTTCACTTGGGATCTGATTTGTATCATAGTTTTATAGTCCTCAAGCCTTTCCTGGCTCTCTCCCATCTTCCCTCATCCAGGCATCCCCAATAAAATCCTCGCACAATAAATCTTGTCTTGACATCTGCTTCTTGGATCATTCTAACTAACATAGGCTAAAAATTGTGTAAGCTCCGTAGATATAAATAAATGTACAAATAAAGCATAAAGTAGAAACTAAAAATGGTGGACTCAATTACCACCTCTACCAAGGACTAGATCTGTAATCTACGCTAATGATTTATCCTCTCTGTCTCAGTTTTGTCCACTGTAAAATGGGGATAATAGTATTACTTAAATCTACGGCTCTGAGGAGCACAAAATAAGTTAAACTGGTAAAGCCCTGAGAAGAATGCCTATTATATTCTAAATATTATGTAATGGTTAGCTACCACAGATGAGGAAATAGAAGGCCAGAGTTTAAAAAACAAAACAAAACAAAAGTCTTTGTTTAAAATCTCAGAGCTAATTAAGTAGAGGCATCAAGATAAGTGCTTGGGTTTCCTATCAGATGCTCAATATACTGGTTTGTTTTATTTGTTTCTTTGTTTTAGCTTCCTACATGTGTTATCTAAATATGCTGAAATAAGTGTAGAAAATTAAGATATGATGCTGCATTTGCCTTCCAGGAACTTATAAAGGGATGCTAATGTCTTGTTTCATATCCTTATTGCCCTCGGGGTGAATTTGTTGGCTGCTGTCAAACCTTTGTCACTTCACACATTAATTTATTTATGATACACTTATTGAGGTTCTTCTATTGGCTAAATTCTATGGTAGGTACCATATTATATGAAAATACCTTGGGGGAGGGGGGAAAGCAAAGCTGGAGGCACCACAATTCCGGACTGCAAGTCATATTAAAAAGCTATAGTGACCAAAACAGTATGGTACTGGCACAATAACAGACACATAGATCAATAGAATAGAATAGAAAATCCAGAAATGGACCCACAACTATATGGTCATTTATTCTTTGACAAAGCAGGAAAGAAAGTCTCTTCAACAAATGGTGTTGGGAAAACTTGACAGCAACATGCAAAAGAATGAAATTGGACTACTTACTTACACCAAATATAAAGATAAATTCAAAAGACATAAATGTGAGACCCGAAACCGTAAAAATCCTGGAAGAAAGCACAGGCAGTAACTTCTTTGAGATCGGCCCTAGCAACTTCTTTCCAGATATGTCTCCTGAGGCAAGAAAAACAAAAGCAAAAATAAACTATTGGGACATCAAAATAAAAAGCTTCTGCACAATGAAGGAAACAATCAACAAAACTAAACAGCAACTTATGGAATGGGAGAAGGCATTTGCAAATGACATCTGCTAAAGGGTTTGGATATATATGTATTCAAAATATATAAAGAATTAATACAACTCAACACCCAAAAAAACCCACAAATAACCCAATTAAAAAATGGGCAGAAGACATGAATAGACATTTTACCAAAGAAGACATCCGGATGGCCAACAGACACATGAAAAAATGCTCAACATCACTGATCATCAGGGAATACAAATGAAAATTACAATAAGATATTACCTCACACTTGCCAGAATGGCTAAAATCAACAACACAAGAAATAACAGGTGTTGGTGAGGCTGTGGAGAAAGGGGAACCCTCCTGCACTGTTGGTGGGAATACAAAGTGCTGCAGCCACTCTGGAAAACAGTATGGAAGTTCCTCAAAAAGTTAAAAATACAACTACCCTATAGTCTAGTAATTGCACTACCAGGTTTTACCCAAAGAATACAAAAATACTAATTCAAAGGGATACATGTACCTCAGTGTTGGCAGTGTTAGCAGCACTGTCTATAGTAGCCAAATTATGGAAACAGCACAAATGTCCACTGATTGACAAACGGATAAAGAAGAGATGGTATACATAATGGAATATCACTCAGCCATAAGAGAAGACTGAAATCTTGTCATCCTCAATGACATGGATGGAACTAGAGAGTATCATGCTAAATGAAATAAGTCAGTGAAAGATAAATACCATGATTTCACTCATATGTGGAGTTTAAGAAACAAAACAAATTAGCAAAGGAGAAAAAGAGAGAGAGGGGGAGGGAGAGAGAGGCAAACCAAGAAACAGACTCTTAATTACAGAGAACAGACTGATGGTTACCAGAGGGGAGGGAGGTGGGCAGATGGGTTAAATAGGTGATAGGGATTAAGGAGGGCACTTGTGAGGAGCACCAGGTGTTATATGGAAGTACTGAATCACTGAATAGTACACTGAAACTAATATTGCACTTTATGTTCATTAACTGGAATTTAAATGAAAACTTTAAAAAAGGAACATCTCAAAAATATTATATGAAAACGATTATCAAGATAGATAGCATTTAGTAAGTAATCACTGTGAGTCAGGCTGTGAATTACATGAATTATTTAATTTAATGCTCATAGCACACTTAGGAGACAAAGTTACTATATTGTCATTCCAAGTTGACAAATGAGGTATCTTAGCACAAACTGTGTTAAATAATCAATATGAGGATGTAAACTACGTGTTTGGGATGTACCTCAAATTCAAGAATATCTAAGTTAAAGACCAACATTTTCCAGACAGAGATCATCCTTATCCTTGAAAGGACACAATAAATTTGACAGAGCACATAGAGACTGATGGGTGTTTCACAGTCCTTGGTTGAGGTATGTGGAAAACTTAGAAGATTTATGCAATTCACTGTTGTGCTATAGGGATACAGAAGGATAGTAGATTGGTCAGAATTTGAGGAGGGTTAAAGTATCTTCCATGGTAGTCCCCACTTTCTCCATGAAGGCTTCCCTAAAATAGGTAATGGACAATCTTCTCCTCATCTGAATTTTTGCAGTTTCTTAATACTAGGAAATATATTCTTATATTGAACATTAACTTTTAAAGCATAAATTTTATTAGTCCATTTAAATTGCAGTTCTTTGAGGGCAGGGCCTATTCTAGGTGCTCTGTGTAGATCTCAATCCAGGGAAGTTTTCCAGAAAATATATTAAAATAATAGTTCAATTCAATTATATTCTCATTATGAGTGATTTATTGGGCACCTACTAATTCTCTTCCTAGGGGTAAAACGTGTATCAGATACTGTTCTTGTCATCACACAGCTCCAGTTTCTCTTAGAGAGAGAACATTTACCCATTTAACAGTAAGATGTCTTGTCACTTTCTGTATTTACAACCTTTGCTGTGTTCATGCACAAACTTAACATGAAAGTTTAAGTGCCAAAAAGTGAAGGTGGTGGGGAGTCTTTCCAGTAATCAGCATGTGACTGGAGTTGAAGGCCTTTCAGAGATCCCTGTTTAAAATCTGTTTTATTCATTCAGCAGCAGCAATTTCTTTAACAGCTACAGTTATAATTGAGAGGTTTGGGGCAGAGAGAATTGATTTCGATAAATGTTTTATTCTTTTACCAGTAATTCTCTTAAGTGGATTTCAGTGAATTACCTTTGTTATGCAGCTATTACCAGGGATAACCTCAAAATAACTGGGGCATTGGCCAAGGAATGTCTTAACTATAGTAAGGGAATGTAGCCCTCCTGAGAGAGGTAGATTTTTACCCCAGTGCTGGGGATAATAATCACAGCACAGCATTTGCCTTTCTGTAAAACTGGGCATTTGAATCTGGGACTACATAAATTAAAGCTCTTAACAGAAACTGTGGGAATTTCTCTTAGAAAATTTGTGAGGGGGACCTAGGTTTGCTTTTTTGTCCACTACAGTGGCAATTAGTACTACATGGCCTATTCTGTTACAACCTGTACAGAGCTGTATGTTCCACCAATCTTCTTTCTACCAAAAATATTCTACCTAGATATCAAAGAGGGCTCCTCACAAAAGATAATGTTGGTGCTGGGTCTTCCAAAACAAACAAGAATCAGCCACTTAAGAGAAGGAAAGGAAAGAAAACATCAGTCAAATGAAAGCTAAGGACATTATAACTTAAGTGTTTGACTAATAGACAATAGAGCTTGAAGACAGATTATATATAAATTATTTTGAAATGAGAAATTTAGAGGAGAAAAAATCATAAGTTATTAAGGACATGAACATATGTTTAAACTCATCAGTAATAATAATAAAAAAAAAAGCTAAACATTTCCAAGATTAGATATCACAACACCAGTTACATTGCAAAATGTTGGCAAGTAAGTAGGGATACAGCAAAGCTCATAAACTTCTGGTAATAGGAAATAGTTGTTACTATCCTGCAGAAGAATACAATGAATGTTATTAATTTAAATATACATAAACCATGTCCTCCTTTTGCTATGAAGAAGAAATTATTAGTTGAAAGCTCATAGCAAGAACTGGAAATGAAAAGCAATGAATAACTGTTTGAAAGTATGAAAAAGCAACAGAATAAGCCAGAACTTGGGACCTAAGATTCTGAAGAGCAAATATTCTGAGCTTAACATTTTGCACATAACTTCCCCTTGAGCAATTTGCTGACTCCTAAATTGCACACAGATATGGTTACAGCTAAAAAACCATACAGAAAGCAATTTGTAATGGATTAAGAGGCTAAACAGATTTTTTTTTTTTTGAGTTTAAAGTCATGAAGAAATAGAAGCCCATCCCTCTTAAAAACCCTAGAGTTTAGTTGTAACCTTGGAAGAAATACAAACTGGTGTTAATGACAGATAGAATAAGGGCATACCATATATTCACTACCTCACATACTTTATCTATGGAGATAATATAATGATATTTAGAGCCTCTACATTTTTTCACATATATTGTACAGCATAAAAACAAACTTTGCCAGCCACACTAGGAAAACAACAACAACAACAACAACAAATGATCAAAATTCAAGTGAAAAAAAGTCAATAAATTTAGGCTAATGGGTCACCAAGATATTAATATTGACATGAACTTTAAAATAAATATGATGATATTTGCATTCAAAAATAGATTTCAGAAGATACTGAATTGTATAAGATAACTGGTATCTATTAAACAATCAAATGGAAACACTAGAATTTTAAAAATTAATAACTTCAATTAATAATTCAATACATGAGTTTAACAGTATAATGTATAATGCAGAAAATAAAATATCCAAAAGTAAGATATGCAGAAAATAAAATATCCAAAAGTAAGACATACAAATGGCTAACAGACACATGAAAAAATGTTCAAAATCATTAGCCATCAGGGAAATTCAAATCAAAACCACACTAAGATACCACCTTACGCCCGTTAGAATGGCAAAAATTGACAAGGCAAGAAACAACAATTGTTGGAAAGGATGTGGAGAAAGGGGATCCCTCCTACATTGTTGGTGGGAATGCAAGTTGGTACAGCCACTCTGGAAAACAGTGTGGAGGTCCCTTAAAAAGTTAAAAATTGAGCTACCCTATGATCCAGCCATTGCACTACTGGGTGTTTACCCCAAAGATACGGACGTAGTGAAGAGAAGGGCCATATGCACCCCAATGTTCATAGCAGCATTGCCCACAATAGCTAAATCGTGGAAGGAGCTGAGATGCCCTTCAACAGATGACTGGATTAAGAAGATGTGGTCCATATGTACAATGGAATATTACTCAGCTGTGAAAAAGAACGATTTCTCAACATTTGCTGCAACATGGACGGCACTGGAGGAGATAATGCTAAGCGAAATAAGTCAAGCAGAGAAAGACAATTATCATATGGTTTCTCTCATCTATGGAACATAAGAACTAGGAAGATTGGTAGGGGAAGAAAGGGATAAAGAAAGGGGGGGTAATCAGAAGGGGGACTGAAGCATGAGAGACTATGGACTCTGAGAAACAAACTGAGGGCTTCAGAGGGGAGGGGGGTGGGGGAATGGGATAGGCTGGTGATGGGTAGTAAGGAGGGCACGTATTGCATGGTGCACTGGGTGTTTACGCAACTAATGAATCATGGAACTTTACATCAAAAACCAGGGATGTACTGTATGGTGACTAACATAATAAAAAAATTATTAAAAAAAGGTAAGATATGTAAGTACAAAATATCAGTATTGAAGCAAAAATAACTACAAGAAGTAATAACGGAGAAATGGATAAAAACATATAGCACATCATGGAGATGTCAACCATGTATGTAATTTCAATCCAAAAAATGGGATATTTAAGATAGATGAAATATCTGAAGATACACTTGTCAAGATTTCCCAAAACTAATGAAAAACATTAAGCCAAAGAATGAAGAATCTATACAGTCACCAAGTAATATAAATTGAGCAAATGATACACTAATTTATTAACATTAGAGTACATTTCTGGAAACCTAAAGGTAAATTTAAGGGGCGCCTGGGTGGCGCAGTCGTTAAGCGTCTGCCTTTGGCTCAGGGCGTGATCCCGGCATTCTGGGATCGAGCCCCACATTAGGCTCCTCCGCTATGAGCCTGCTTCTTCCTCTCCCACTCCCCCTGCTTGTGTTCCCTCTCTCGCTGGCTGTCTCTATCTCTGTCAAATACATAAATAAAATCCTTAAAAAAAAAAAAAAAAGGTAAATTTAAAAATTTAAGGAATCAGCCAGATAAAATAAACATTTACTTTCAAAGCATAACAAAAACATGACAGCTGACATTTCAACAGAAACAACAGAATCCAGAAAACACTGGAATGCCAGTTTTAAAGTATAGAAAGAAAATAGTGGCCAAGTTAGAATGCAATGCCTAGTGAAAATAAGTTTCAAAAGGTAAAACACAGAATCACTGGGAAAAATAATTGCCAAGAATGGATGTGAACAAAAATAAAAAGCTTATCTAGGGAATTTCTTCACATGGAAGAAACAGGATTCTTGAGGGAAGTAAAGCAATACAGAAAGAAATGAAAAACAAGTAAAAGATGAATTATGTGGGTAAATCGAAGTAAACATTTACTATTTAAACAATAAAAATGATACCTTCTGTGATTTTAAATACAAATTTGAAATTAGTTGAATTTATACAACTAATAACAGTAGTAAAATGCAGAGATAAATGGACTTAAGGTCCATATGGTGAGATATTACTTACGATGTGGTAAAAGTATTAATTTAAAGTAATCTTTAACAGGTCAAGGATGCATGCTTGTCTCCAAGGTAACCACTAAGAGAAAAAGAAAGCAGTGTAATGTTTAAGTTACAATTTAACAGGGAGTATCAGGCAATGGATAAGATGAAATAGTAATGCAACATAAGAAAGAAGAACAAAATAAATGAGGCAGATGGAAACAAATATTGAAACTATAATTCAGATATACCCATAATTATACTTAATGTAAAAATAAATGACAAACATTGCAAACTGGATATAAAAATAAATCTACTACATATGGCTTACAATTCTAAAATATGAAGAAAAATAAAGTTTGAAAATAAAAGAATGACAGAAGTTAAATAATGTAAAAAGTTTTTGGTTTATCTCCCAAAGAAGATAACATGCAGAAAATCTTTTTTTTTTTTTTTTTTTTAGGATTTTATTTATTTATTTGACAGAGAGAGAGACAGCAGGAGAGGGAACACAAGCAGGGGGAGTGGGAGAGGGAGAAGCAGGCTTCCCGCTGAGCAGGGAGCCCAATGCGGGGCTCGATCCCAGAATGCTTGGATCATGACCTGAGCCAAAGGCAGATGCTTAACGACTGAGCCACCTGGGTGCCCCATGAGCAACCCAGGTGCCCCCATGCAGAAAATCTTTAAAAATCTACAAACTTTTTGAATTAATGCATGCATTTAACAAGATTAATTTATAAAAGACAATATACAAAACCAACCATATTACTATATATCAGCAACATGGTATAGGAAAAAATTAAGGAAATAGTACAATGTAGAGTAATAAAATAATCAAATACCTATTAATGTAAGGGATAATATGCAAGACCTCTACACTAAAAACTGGAATATAAATGTAAGAAAGTTGAAAGAACACC
This sequence comes from Ursus maritimus, assembly GCF_017311325.1. Taxonomy (NCBI): domain Eukaryota; kingdom Metazoa; phylum Chordata; class Mammalia; order Carnivora; family Ursidae; genus Ursus; species Ursus maritimus. The sequence goes on from NW_024424230.1 coordinate 28,706,385, forward strand.
TAAACACTTGGAGAAATACACTATTTTCATGGATTGGAAAACTAAATATAAAAATATCAATTCATCTTAAATTAAAAACATAAATCCAATGTAATCTCAATTGTATCCCAAAAATTTTCTCTCTGAAAATTGACAAACTGATTCTAAAATGCATAAGGAGTTGCGAGGGGCTATATATGCATGACATATATAGGACTATCCTATATATGTCCTATCCAAGGACTTACACCTAGATTATACACAGAACTCTTACATCTCAATAATAATATTTTAAAAACACAACTAATAGAAATACAGGCAAAAGGATTAAATAGACACGTCACAAAATATTCAAATGTGGAAAGGTGCTCTATATCATCCGTCATTAGAGAAATGCAAATTAAAACTGTAAAGGTATATACTATCCCTTTACCAGAAAAGCTAAAAGTGAGACCAAAACAGATAAAACAATGACAGTAATAATAACATTATTCAAAGTATTAGAGGATATGGAGCAACTGCAACTCTACTAACTGTTTATAGGGATGTAAGTTAGTATATTTTTTAGCAACTTTTTGACAGTGTCTTCAAAAGGTGAAAACATTCCTATCTTGACCCAGCAATTCTGCTCCTTCAGAATACATTAATGTGAGAAACAAAAGACATATATAAAAATATTTCCAGCACTTATTATGCATAACAGATAACTGAAAATAGCTCAAATGTTCATCTGTGCTAGAATGGATAAAAACTAAATTGGTATGTTCATAATATGGCATATTATGCAATTTCAAAAAGTGAACTACTATTGTATGCAAGAACATGAATGAATCTTTAAGTCATAATGTAGAGCCAAGAAGTCAACTGCAAATGTTCATATATTATTCTACCAATTATATTAGTTAAATTAAAAAGCAAATAAAACAAATCTATGTCAACTGAGTAGTGATTAACTTTGGTGTGGATAATGACCAGAAAGGGCACAAGGAAAGCCTCTGTGTTGATAATGTGCTATATCTTGATCCATGTGTAGTTACATGAACATGTTACTTTATTATGTATGTTATATATTATGCTTGAATAATGAAATTTTAAAAGTATAGACTCAATTGCAAGGTAGACACTACTACTCCCATTTTATGGATGATAAATCTATAGTAAAAATGACTCAGGAATTCTTACAATTTATTTTTCCAATAGACTGCAAGAAGTGGTCTTCAAAATGGCCATTCTGATTGTTACTGAAACTCACCCTTGTTCTACTTTATCCCACTGATGGTCTGATAAAACTCCATGTAAGTCCTCAAGGTGCTTCCAGAAACTCTAACACCCCATATTGTTTTGCCCTATAGTATATCTATGTTTTGTTTTCAAATTTCTGCATATTACATCTTTTTGACTTTCTGCTACTAAGGCCTTCAAAGTATATTTGAATTATATATCAAATTATATTTGAACCTTGTTTTCCTAATGATTCCTCATCCTTATGATTTAGTGAGATCTGACAATACTACAAAAATTACAAACCAGTAAAGAAAGCTTCTGAAGTCTTTCACACAGTAGCTCTAAACTATGCACATAACCACAGTATCAACATGTGATTATCTGCATTCACCTGCACCTACAGTGTAAAGAGCTAAGATAAGGCTTCTTGGCACAAAGCTTATCTTATGTGTAGGCGGAATAGACAATTATCATATAATTTCATGAATTCTAAGTATTTCTTATACTCAAAAAATATTCCTTAATTCTCCTCAAATTACCTGAGAAGAAATCACAAGTAATCCTTTTTTATAATGATTCATTTTGGACCTTTATGTCTTTGATTGGAAAGCAAATTTTTTATTGAGTTTACCTTTGTATGTGATTTGGATGGATGGGGACATGTTAAGTGAAAGGTGAACTAGGTCAAGTAATGCATGCCTTTGAATCGGTGCTTTTCAAATTCTGTGGTGCATAAGGAACACCTGGGAAAATGCTACAGTAGAGATTCTGGAGCCCCATATTCACGATACCTGATTCCGTGGGCCCCGGGGTAGGGTGGCCCAGAAATAGGCAAGTTTAATGGACACCTCAGGCTTTCTGCTACAGATAATTGAGAACTATATTTGGATAGTTGCTCTGTGAGCCTTTATCATCAAGCCTTAGTGAATATTGATTAAGATGCTGCAAGCCACTAGTACTGACAGGATGAGCGGCGTAACGAGAAAGAAGAGGGTCACAGGGAGAATTGAAATGGGTGGATCTTCTAGCCAAAGAGAAATTTACCCACTTCACTGGAGCTAAACCTGAGGCATGACATAACTTTGTCTAGATATTGTGCACTAAAATAATTACAAATTTCCCTAACTTATATGTAAAAGAAAAAGAGCCATCATTCTTAAAGTCAAAGATCTAATCTAATAAAAACTCAACCAAGAACTGAAAATATTTTTTAAAAAAGATAGTGAAATGATTCTTTTCTTTTTCTTCTCAACGAGAACTTTACCAGGTTTTAAGTTATTTTTATGATAAATACAAATTTATTTGTGAAGATAAATGAGTGACTGTTCTCTTCTGCCTCCTTGAGGAGTAAGTAAATAATAAGATCATGGATATAGCTACCATAAAGAACAGACAGAAGGTCTTGACAAGTTTTGCTTTTTGTTTTTTTCATAAAAGAACATGAGAACTCTACATTATTTTTCATGTTTCTAGTTGTGAGACATAGTCTCTTTATCTGGAAACATTGATGGGTCTTCTTTCCCTTTTCTACAAAAATTTCTTTCAAAAGCTCAAGCTAAAGACGTCTCTTAAAAGTCCAACAGAACAACTCAAATGGAATGAGTTCTGAAAGAAAACTTGTAGCATCTGAGTTGAGTTTTGGCATAGAGGACCTTGCCAAATGTTATACACTTTTGCTATATGAACTTGATTGCACAATTTATCATGTCAGATAAAAGGTTTCATCTTTCTCATCATGGGGCAAGACTGCTGGTACTCACAGCAGTGTAGACAGTATCCACTGAGATAGTTAAGTTTTATAAAGAGTTTATAAAGATTTCTTTATAAAGTCAAATGCCCAGTACAAATATTTTGTGGTATATGACATGTGATATACGACTGTGGTGCACGTTATATAAAATAGAGGAAAGGGAAAAAAGATTATGAAGATAGTTTCTGAACAAAATAAGAATGGGCTTGAATTCCCAGACCAAGGAATATGAAAAACAGAACATGAGAGAAAATGTGCTAGTCAACTTTATGAATGGAAGTAGTAGAACGAACACTGAGTTGAATATGGCCTTTGTTTTCTAGCTATTGAGGGACTAAAAATACCAAACAACTCTCCCATTCAAAACAACCAAAATGCTCATTATCTGTGTATCTGTTTAAAAGAATTGCCAAAGTACCTTGAAAGGAAGAAATCTTCAGTGGTCAAAATGAAGTAGAGCTCCAAGCCTGAGATATAATTATTACTATATTGGCTTTACTTGAAGGTTTATACCAAACCCTAGAGACCCCAAACCCTTGCTTTAGTGCCCTCAGAAGGCTGAAAGGATACATATATATATATTGTGTTGGGTATTGCCAGATCAGCACATCCAGTAAGAGCCCATACATGAAACAGAAATCCCAAAGGGCTAAATGAAAAATAAATCTGCTGCAAAGATGGGATAAAGACTAAATTTTCTTGTCTTAATTATTCATCCTGAGTTGATAGAAAAATAATCTTCCCTGAGAATTTCTAATGACAAGACAGAATATATACAAGTTTAAATCTATAATATTAATTCTTGTGAGGATCTTTAAAACATAAAGAAGAGAATTACATTTAGAATGATTTAAGATAGTGCCCAAGAGAGGACTGACAGAAGCAAACAAAAATCCTCTCTTCATTCTCAAGGAAAATGCAACTTTAACCCAGAACACAAATAATCCCCAAGATCAATTTCCAGAGAAAATGCTCACTGTCAAAAATTACAAATACACAAAGAAATAAGTGACCATTAATGAACAGCACCAAAAAAATAGGATGACACAATACTTTCACATTGAAAATGTTTTATCAGTATATAAAGTGCCAACACTGAATATTTGAAACTAAATTAAGTCTTGATTTCACAAAAAGGAAAGGAAAATATACAGGAAAAGTAAGCATCTCTGAAAAGGAACTAAATGTGACTTCTGGAAATGATAAATACAATTGAAATAAAATCTCAAACAGTGGTTACTTAGATTAGACACAGCTGGAGAGTGAATAAATGAAGAGGAAGATACAGCATAAACACAGCACAGTGATGCAAACAAATGAAGAATGTGATAGACATGTGAAATTACATGGGGGACAGGACAGTATGGGAAGTTCTAATATATATCTAATCAAAACTCAAAACAAAAACAAAAACAGGGTAACAGGGGAAAACAGTGTTCAAACATTTTCTAGCATTCAAAATATGGGCAACATTTGGAAAAACAATTCTTGAATCCAAGTAGCCTAATAAAATTTCAAACATGAAAGCAAAATGGAGGTACATAAAGACGCACATGAAAACTATAGTAAGTCAACGTGTAAGAAATGATTATAAAAGCAGCCAGAAAGAAAAGACAAATCCTTGACACAGAATGATTATCTAACCAAATACCAACTCCTCAACATCAGTAATAGAAGTCAAAATATTATGTAATAATAAAAACAGTGATGAACCAAAACAAAATTAATGTCAATCTAAAATTCTATAATCAGAAAAACTACCTGTTAAGCATGCGAATGAAATAAAAATGTTTTCAGAAAAACACCAATATACACTCACTACAGCAGATTCTAAAGAATATCCTTTGGGGGTCTTGGGTGGCTCAGTTGGTTGGGCAGTTAACTCTTAATTTTGGCTCAGGTTATGATCTCATCATCCTGAGATCGAACCCCATGGCAGGCTCCACATTCAGTGGGGAGTATGTTTGGGGATTCTCTCTCTCCCTCTCTCTATGCCCCTCTCCCTGTTTTCTCTCTCTCTCTCTGTAGAATAAATAAATAAATATAAAAAGAAAAAAGAATATCATTTGTGCAGAAGTTAAATGATATCAGAAGTTAGATTTGGGATGCCAGAAGCAATTTTGAGCAAATAAATATTGACAAACAGGACTGCTTACAATGAAAGCAATTATCCCTAATTTGTAGACTAAGAACTACAGCAAAAAAGAAAGAACAAACTAGATTCTCCCTCTTCCTCTTTTTCTCCCTGGTGTTCCCATGATGCAGTTCATTGGGGCTTGCAAGACTCGAAGGTTCCTATCTGGCACATGGTAGCCCACAAAATCAGCATCACCTAGGGGATTCAACTGGAAGAAAAGTTAATTACAAAGCAATTGAGCAAATAAATATCTTCAGAATAATGGAACTTAGATATTTTGTTATCAGAGAAGAAATGTTATGAATATAGAAAAGAGTAAGCTAAATTAAACTCTGTGGTGTAAGATTGCAATTAGAGTTATTGGTATAAACTTTATGATACTTTAATATATATGATATGCATACAGATAAAGCATATGTGTGTATATGTGTCTGTACACAGATGTATTTCTTAACTTTTTCCATTACAAGAGACCTAGAAGCACTGGTACCTCAAGAACAATAAACACACCAAGATATGGGTATATCTTGGTATTCAAATACCATTCTCTGCTACAGGATACCAGCAGAGTTTGGAGAAATGGTTGATTCCAGGGCTGGAGTGGGGAAAAGTATAAGATGAACCCTAGAACATCTTATTGTGCCTTGAAGTAAGAAAGTACTCAAGGAATAAGCTAGATGAAAGGGACTCCCACTGTTCAAATATGTGACAATCTGACCTCCAGAGTAAATAATGATAGCCATGGATTATAACTGATTAAATAAAACAGAAATCCTGAGTCCACATTCCTATGTAAGTAACAGAGTACATAAATAAATGACACACAAAGAAAAATTTCATCTTACAGAAATGACAGAAAAAAAAAAAAAACTGCTTATTGGGGTCCCCGGGTGGCACAGTTGGTTAAGAGTTTGCCTTCAGCTCAGGTCATGATCTCAGGGTCCTACGATCGAGCCCCACATCAGGCTCCCTGCTCAACTGGAAGCCTGCTTCTCCCTCTCCTCTACCTGCTGCTCCCCCTGTTTGTGCTCTCTCCCACTCTCTCTGTCAAATAAATAAAACCTTAAAAACATAATAATCGCTTATTAACAATAAACAGAAAATACTTATTAAGTTTACAATGGAGAAGACTGTCAAACACTATCTTAACCAAGTGGTAAAATTTAGCAGCTCCAGTAACAGGATGGATTGATATCATGCACTTACTGACCAGATGCACTGCAGTGCTCCTGTCATAGTTGCATAACTCGTCAGAGTTGAATAACCTTAAGGAAACAACAGACTCAAACTGAAAGGTATTTGGCAAGATAGCTAGCCTGTTCTTTTTAGAAAATATCCAAGTAATGAAGATAAAAAAAGACCAAGGAATTGCTCTATTTTGAAGTGACTGGAGAAACAAGACTACTGAATGGAGCAACAAATCCAGAATTAAATACTGGACCTGTCAAGTATGTTATTGGGACAATTTCTGAATGATGTGGATTATATGGTATTACAGTATTAATTTCAATTTTAGAATTCAGATGGTTGTACTGTGATTATGTGAAAGAGTGTTCTTATTTTTAGTAAGTGCACACAAAATTTCTAAGGCATAACTAGGCATTATGTCTGTAATTTACAAATGGTTCAGGATGGAAGAATGATTGGCTAAATAGGTTAAAATGCTGGCAATTGTGATATGGGAGTTCTTTGAGCTACTCAGGAAAACTTGCTGTAAGATTATAATCATTTCAAATTGAAAAGCTCAAAATTTTAGAATTTAAAAAACTAGATATCTCAATAGTTCATAAGAGAGGAAATGGAGTTATCAAGGCTAAGCCCTTCAAAAGACCTTGTAGAACTTGGGAGGCAGGTCAATAGTGACTATGTTCAGACTTCCTTAGTTTGAAACAGACATAGATTAGCACAATCACTTGGAAAAAAGTAACAATAAGTTCCAAAATAATAAAAAGGGAAAAATGAATTGAGAAAAAAATCATCCAAGAAGAATTTAATATTGGCCTTCAAAAGGATGATGATTATTCTAAGATGGGGTAAATAAAAATCATGTCTTGTTTCAAGCAAACCTGGAGACTAGATATCTAGATATCATGAAAAAGTTTTTTTCCCACTTAATTGCCAAGAAAACTGTGATAATATCACTACATATTACATATATACATAAATACATGGATAAATGAATTAATAAACATGCATTCATTTAAAGTTGTAGCCAAACTTCAAGAATGCAGGCGAAATCCTTAGGAGTCAAATTTGCTTGAAGACATTGGAGAACTAAACACAGACACAAAAATGTAGAAAAAAGTTAACAGATTACATAACAGCCAAAATCAACCAAATTAAAAACAAATTTACAATCATGTATACTTTCTTAATAGTACCAGATGCCATTAAGAATAAAAAAGCAAACCACAGACTGGGAGAAGATATCAGACTAAGGATTTCTATTCAGAATATGTTAAAACTGATAATCAAGTAATCAACTCATCCAGCAATTCTTTGAAAACAATAATCAATTTAATAATCCCCTGGAAAGATTGATCAATAAAAAAAGAGATGGCATATTACCACTGTACCATAAGAAAATGATATACAGAGAGGCATCCTACAGACTGTAAAGAATGTATCCACTGAATTTATTGCCAGTACATTTTAAAATTCATAAATAGCTAATTCCTACAAAAATACAATTTATAAAGCCTACACAGGTGACTTCTAGAGAAGTCACCAATTATTTTAGAAGGAAGTAATGTCAGCTTATACAAAGTCTTTCAGAGACTGTAAAATGATGAAAATATTCCAATTTGTTTGATTAGACCACAATTAATTTAATTCCAAAATTGGACAATGTCATTATAAGAAAAGAATATTAAAAGCCACTCATACCTAAAAAAGAATTTACATACCAAATCCAGAAAAATATAAAAAAGATAATACGACATAATGAGTTGTTTTATCCAAGTAATACAGAATTGGTTTCAAATTTGATAACTAAGCAATGAATGACCTCAGCTTCCAAGCAGGATCTAGTAAATCATGGTAGGGCAACATTTCTGCTATCCGCTACAAAAAGACAGAAAAATTACAAAAATAAAAGAGTGTGGGGCGCCTGGGTAGCGCAGTCGTTAAGCGTCTGCCTTCGGCTCAGGGCGTGATCCCAGTGTTCTGGGATCGAGCCCCATATCAGGCTCCTCCGCTGGGAGACTGCTTCTTCCTCTCCCACTCCCCCTGCTTGTGTTCCCTCTCTCACTGGCTGTCTCTATGTCAAATAAATAAATAAAATCTTTAAAAAAATAATAATAAAAAAAAAAAATTGGACTGAATCCAACTTATTGGTATATGAAGTAATAAATGTCTTTGTTAAAAAAAATAAAATAAAAAAAAATAAAAGAGTGCGTCAGCAAATATGACAAAATGAATTAACATTCCAGAGAGGGAAAAACAATCTAGAAGTTTGCTAATGATTGAAGGCCATTCCCCCAGTCCTTTTTAGAAATACGCCAATTCTGGGCATGGCCTATGGTTAGGAAGATTGCTCCTACTTGAGGAAATTAGCAAAGTGAGGGAGAGAGATTGTGAAGGATCAGAGTGACAAAACTGGAGACCTGTGAGTCCCCAAACAAAAAGCCAATTTAAAAAAAAAAAAAGTGAATAATTGGGCTGGACAAAAGAACTACATTAATGTGAGATGGATTACAGCACAAAATATGACAGGCAAAACAAAAACAATGAATTTATAAGAATGTTTAAACAAGTATTTCTTAAATTGGACAAAAAATGCATTAACCATCAGAGAAAAACATTAATAAATTAAACGTGAATAAAATGGAAAACTTCTATGCTCATCAAATGATATCATTATGACTATAAAAAGCAAATCATAGACTGCAATAAGATATCCAAGGATTTATATCCAGAATAAATTTTTTAAAAAATTTTACAGGCCAATAAAAAGACAACCAAATTTAAAATATAGACAAAATTCAATGGCACTAAAGAAACAGAAAACCAAAATGACTAATAAGCATTTGAAAAGATACTCCACATCATTGATTATCATGAAATATGACAACATATCTGTTAAAATGACTAAGTTTTTTTAAAGATTAAAAATATCAAATGTTGGTGAGGATGTAAATAACTGGAATTGCTGGTGGGAATGTGATTTGGGACAACTTTGAAAAACTGGCAGTATCTACTAAAGCTAAATATATGCTTATCTTATGAACTAGAAACTCCACTTTTAAGTAAATACCCAGGAGAAATGGGGACATAAGCCAACTAAATTTATATATTAAACTGACCAGAGAAACCTTATTCATAGTATTAAAAGTAGAAAGACCCCATTGTTTGTCAAGAAGATAGAGAAGTTAGTATTTATTCATACAACATAATATATATTATATAACATACATTTTACTATGTAATATGGAAATTAGGTTGATAAAATGAAAAAAATGTACATATCATGATTTTATTTACATGAACTTTAAGAATAAGCAATTTAATATATGGTGAACAAAGTCAAAATAATGGTTGCCTCTGGGATTACATAATACGAAAGGGAATTAGAGTCTGTGGTCCTGAGGGAACTGAATGGGAAGAGACGTAAGTGTTTAAGCTCATGAGGGTCCTAAGAATATTAAATCAGAAAAAAAGAAAATAGGGTCTGGAGTCCTGGACATGTTCTATGTCTTCATCTATGTTGTGATTTATAAAACATATACATGTGTAAAACTTTATTGAGGTGTACACTTAAGATTAGTGAAGTTTATGGGATGTGCATATGTATATCATAAATAACATACATATCTACCTATCAATATCGATCTATACACATCAATTTAAAAATTAATTTAAAATTAATTTAAAATCAATTAAAAAAACTAATCTAAAATATCTCAAAGGAAGTGTGAAATCCACAGTTTCATAGCACTTTGAATGAAGAGATCAACCAGGTAAACAGGCACAGAAATAAAAAAATGCAAGAGATAAAGTTATCGAGGGAGACATAATTGAAACTGAGGGTTCACAGTCACATCTCATCTGGCAATAGAAACTGACTCTAGGCACTTGTAGAAGCTGAGGATGCAGGCTTGGGCCCTCAGAGAAGACTGATTCTGGGCCCAAAGAAACCAGTGGAATTTTTTTTTTTTTTTAACCAATAGAAATTTTTATTTGAAAGCAAGGCTGGCAGGAAAAACCAGAATGTAAGAAAATACATAACAAAAAAATTGTCAATTTCAAAATTTTTGCTGAACTTTCAAGTTGTTTATATCAGGAAACTAAACATCACTAGAAAAAAAAACTTTATAAAATTTAATCTCTCATATTTTCTCAGTACTGAGAAAGAAAAGATCTTCCAGATACTCAAGTGAAAGTTCTTGAGAATAATTCAATAAGAACAGGGACAAATCACAGATAGTTAAGGTTCAATAAAACTTCAATCTGTCCTTGAAAAACTTACATTCCGATGGATTTTGGTGATAGGGTCAACCCTCATCCTTAATAGATGAACAGGTGAACTCTCACTGATAGATGATACCATCATTTGTAACATCAGTAGTTTATATATGTATATATGTAAATAATATATATTTGATATTCAGAATATAATTAAAAATCAGGTATACGAAAACCATGTGATCAGTAATCAAGAAGAAAAACATACAATAAATACAGACCTACAGAAAATCCTGATACAGGAATTAGCATTAAAGAATTCTTAAAATCACTATGATTAATTTATTTATGCAGGATTAAATGGGAAGAATAGGTGAAAAGATGGAAGGTTTCAGCAGCAAATGGAAATCTATCAAAACCAATTAAATGGATATTACAGGGATAAAACAAACTATCTGAAATTAAGAATTTAGTAGATATATTTACAAAAATTGGACATAGATGGATACAAAATTAGACAGGTAAATAGAAAATAATGAAAATGAAGCATAGAGGGGGAAAAAGACAAAAGAGGAAGAACATAAAACAAATTGGGAAATAGTGTGGAATGCACTTAAAAGTTCTAATATGAGAATTGGCTTCTCAGAAGGAGAGGAGAAAGAGAGAATACACAGAAGATCATTTGAAAAGATACTGGCCAAAATTTTTTTCAAAAATGATTAAAAATGCCAACCCATGGATTTAAAAATGTCAATGAAAACCAACCAAGCATCATAGCTACAAAGAAAAACCACCCAAGTTGACCATAAAATGCTGAAAGACAAAGAAAATAAAAGTATCCTGAAGGAAATAACAATTACCATGAGAAAGGCCACAATAAGACTGACTAACTGACTTTTTAAGAGACAAAAGAGAAAGAAAAGAACAAAAGGAAGGAAGGAAGGAAGAAAGGAGGAAGGAAGGAAGGAAGGATGGAAGGGAGGAAGGAAGGAAGGAAGGGAGGGAGGGAGGAAGGAAGGAAGAAAGGGAGGAAGGAAGGGAGATAGAAAGACAAATGGGGGAAAAAGAAAAAGAATGAAAAAAGTCTTTAAAGGCTGGAATTAAAAAAAAAAAATGGCTAGCCTGGATTTCTATGCCCAGTAAAAATATCTTTCAGAATCAAAGATGAAATAAAGATGTTTGCACAAACAGTTGAGGAAATTTTCCATCAGAAGGCCATCACTCAAAAAAGAAACACTAACAGAACTTCTTCAGCTAAAAAAGGCAATGTGAGACAAAAATATGTAAATTCAGGAAAGAATAAAGGAAAGTTTAATAATATGAGTAAATAAAAATGAATATCAAACTAACAATAAAAATATAAACAACAGGATGTCCACTCTCACCACTGTTGTTCAACATCATACTAGAAGTCCTAACCTCAGCAATCAGGTAACAAAAAGAAACAAAAGGCATTCAAATTGGCAAAGAAGAAGTCAAACTCTCACTTTTCTTGGATGACACGATACTTTGTGTGGAAAACCCAAAAGACCTCTACCCCAAAATTGCTAGAACTCAGAAAGGAATTCAGCAACGTGGGAGGATATAGAATTAATGTACAGAAATCAGTTGCATTTCTATACACTAACAATGAGACAGAAGAAAGAGAAATTAAGGAATCAACTCCATTTACAACTGCACCAAAAAACAAAGGATACCTAGGAATAAATCTAACCAAAGAGGTAAAGGATCTGTTATCTAAAAACTATAGAACAGTTATGAAAGAAACTGAGGAAGATACAAAGAAATGGAAAAACATTTCATGCTCATGGATTGGAAGAATAAGTGTTGTTAAAATGTCTAAGCTACCCAGAGCAATCTACACATTCAAAGCAATCCCTATCAAAATACCATTGACATTTTTCACAGAGCTGGAACAAATAATACTAAAATTTTTATGCAACCAGAAAAGACCCTAAACAGCCAGAGGAACGTTGAAAAGGAATACCAAAGCTGGTGGCATCACAATGCCAGATTTCAAGCTGTATTACAAAGCTGTAGTTCTCAAAAGAGTATGGTATTGGCACAAAAACAGACACATAGATCAATGGAACAGAAGAGAGAACGCAGATAATGCACCCTCAACTCTGTGAACAACTAATCTTTGACAAAGCAGGAAAGAATATTCAATGGAAAGAAGACAGTCTCTTCAATAAATGGTGTTGGGAAAATTGGACAACCACATGTAGAAGAATGAAACTGGACCATTTTCTTATACCATATACAAAGATAAACTCAAAATGGATTAAAGACCTAAATGTGAAACAGGAATGCATCAAAATCCTAGAGAACACAGGCAGCAACCTCTTCGACCTTGGCTGCAGCAACTTATTGCTAGACACGTTTCTAAAGGCAAGGGAAACAAAAGCAAAAATGAACTACTGGGACTTCATCAAGATAAAAAGCTTGTACATAGCAAAGGAAACAGTCAAAAAAAACCTAAAAGGCAACAGACAGAATGGGAGAAGATATTTGCAAATGACATATCGATAAAGCGTTAGTATCCAAGATCTATAAAGAACTTACCAAACTCAACACCCAAAAAGCAAATAATCCAGTCAAGAAATGGGGAGAAGACATGACAGACATTTCTCCAAAGACATTCAAATGGCCAACAGGCACATGAAAAAGTGCTCAACATCACTTGACAGCAGGGAAATACAAATCAAAACCACAATAAGATACCACCTCACACCAGTCAGAATGGTTAAAATTAAAAAGTCAGGAAACAATAAATGTTGGTGAGGTACAGAAAAAGGGTAACTCTCTTACATTGTTGATGGAAACGCAAGCTGGTACAGCTCTCCTGGAAAACAGTATGGAGGTTCCTCAAGAAGTTAACAATAGAACTACCCTATGACTAGCATTTGCACTACTAGGTATTTACCCCGAGGATATAAATGTGATGATCCAAAGGGGCATCTGCACCCCAATATTTATAGTGGCAATGTCCACAATAGACAAACTATGGAAAGAGCCCAGATGTCCATCCACAGATGAATGGATACACACACACACAAACAAGGGACTAGTACTCAGCCATCAGAAAGGATGAAATCTTACCATTTACATCGATGTGGATGGAACTGGATGGTATTATGCTGAGATAAATAGGTCAATCAGAGAAAGACAATTATCATATAGTCTCAGTCATATGTGGAATATAAGAAACGGTGCAAAGGATCATAGGGGAAGGGAGGGAAATGGAATGGGAAGAAATCAGAGAGGACACAGACCATGAGAGATTCTTAACTATGGGAAAGAAACTGAGGGTTGCTGGAGGGGAGCTAGGTAGGGGGATGGGGTAACTGGGTGATGGGCATTAGGAGGGCATGTGATGTGATGAGCACTGGGTGTTATATGCAACTGATGAATTACTGAACTCTATCTCTGAAACGAATGATGTACTACATGTTGGCTAACTGAATTTAAATAAAAGATAATAATAATAAAGAAAATACAAATAACATAATTTAAAAATAGGCAACTTACATGAATAGATATTTCTCCAAAGAAGATATGCAAATGGCTAACAAGCTCATGAAAGGATGCTCAACATCAGTGTCATTACAGGAATGCACATCAAAACTACAATGAGGACCCATTTCACAGTCTCTTAAATGGCTATAATTTTTAAAATGGAAAATAATAAGTGTTAGCAAGGATATACAGAAATGGAAACCCTTTTACATTGCGATGGGACTATAAAATGTTCAAGCCTCTATGGAAACAATTTCGCAGATCCTCAAAAATTTAAGCATAGAATTATATATGACCTAGCAATTCCACTCCTAGATATATCCCTAAAAGAACTGAAGAAAAAAAAAACAACAACACTCAAATATATGTGTTGCAAACATGTTCATAGCAGCACTATTCACAATAGCTAAAAGATAAAAACACCCTTAATGCCCATCAACAGATGAAGAGATACGTAAAATGTGGTATATACATAAAGGAATATTACTCAGCCTAAAATAAATCAAATACTGATACAGGATAAAATGTGGATGAACCCTGAAAACATTATGTTAAGTGGAAGAAGTCAGACATAAAAACACGCATATTCCATGATTCCACTTATATAAAATACTCAGAGTACTAAATTCATGGAGGCAGAATGGCTACTACTAGCATTTGCCAGGGGAAGGAGAAGGTGAAAGGAAAACAACTGTCCAATTGGGTGCAGGGTATCCTTTGGGGTGATAAAAATATTTGGGAACTAGACAGAGGTGCTGCTTGCACAACATCATGAATGCACTAAATGTCACTGAATCATCTATCTACCTTAAAATGGCTATTTTACATTATGTGACTTTCACCTCAATAAAAAATATTTTAAAAGATAAACATTAACACTGCAAAACTATAATTTGTTGGGGATGTTAAAATATAAACTAATACATAGCATTACGCATTGTATAAACTAGTGCACGGTGCACAAAATACAAATAAATGCATGGTTAAGATGCCCAGCTACGGGAGCAAGATTGTTTGGAGGAGGCAAAATAGAGAAAAGGTTTCTAAATTCTAGCAGCATCAGGAAAACGGTAAAAATAATAATTTTTAATTGATGGAAATAAAACAAGAGATTTATTTCTAGGATAACCTCTAGAAATAGTAAAAAAAAAATGTATAAAAGATCGGTAGAGGAAAAGGGGGATTAAAATTTGATTAATCGGTAGAAAGACAAGAGAGGAGGAAATAAGTAGTAAATAAAACAAGTTGTGCATAAATGAAAAAAAAAGATGGCAGGTATAAATTCAAGTATATCTCTAGTTACATCATATGTAAATAACTAAATATTCCTAATAGAAGAGTGAGATTGTCAAATTAGACTTAAAGAAAAATCAATGGTTGAGAAAAACAGTCCTCCAAGGGCCCAGCCCTTCTTCTTATCTTTGCTGTGTCAAATTGCAAGGCCTAACCATCCTCTGACCCTGAGACCTTCTAGTGTGACTGCCTTGCAACTGGTTACTCCTTGGGGAAATGAGACTGGCTTGTTTGCTGTTTCTACAAAAGAATCTGAACACCTGACTTGGTTTCCTCAGCTACAGCACAACCCACGGTGTATCGGCATCATCTGAGCTGGCCACATCACACAGTGGGGCTTGGTCTCAGTGGAACTTGCGCTCCATGCAGAATCTGCTGCTGTCGGCTCTGCTTTGCCAACACTGAGTCTCACTATCTCTTTTGGCACCTCTGGAATTGTGGCAGCCACTGCTTATTATTTAACTGCCTCATTATTTCCTTTGGTTTCTTGTTATTCCTCGTATCTTCTAGGAGGTTGGGAATCTACCCTGACCTTAGTCAATGTAATTCATTATATTAACCAAGTAAAAGAGAAAAATCATAGTATTGTTCAATTGATAAGAAAAAGCAATTTGATAAAATTTAACATTTACTTATAAATAAACATTTAGTGAACTATGAGTAGAGGAGAGCATCTTTAACTTCATAACGGGTATATAAAAAACTATAGCAGATATTTTACTCAATTGTAAAATATTGAAATATTTTCCTATGCCACAGGGAAGGAGATAAAGATGCCCACTATTACCTTTTCTTTTAACGGTGTCCTATAAAATGTAGGCCCTATAATAAAGCAATAAAAATAAATGATATAAGAATTTGAAAATTATAGTATTGTCATACAGTATTTTTTTCCCTAACAGAATCCAAAGGAATCTGTTTATTAGAAATAATATGTTTACTAAGGCTGCTGATTATTAAAGTTAATAGGTAAGAATTAATTTTATTTCTTTATACTAGTTATACACACTTAATAACATTAAGCTAAAGATACCATTTTAAACAGTAGCAAATATATCAAATATCTAGGAATTAAACTAATGAATTATGGATAAGACATCCATACAGAACACTATAAAGTACCATTTAGAAAAATTGAAGGATACTTAAATAAGTGGATAAATATTACCTACGCATGAATTAAGAATGCAAATTCACTCAGAGATTCAATCCTAACTAAATCCCAACTAAAATCAGAACTTTTTAAAATTAACAAATTACACCTAAAATTATGTGAAAAGGGAGAAGAGCTCTGTCTTGAAGATAAACAAAATGGGAGGAAATAACGGTAATAGATAATAGAAATTATTATACAGCTGATTTAAAACAGTTTGGTATTGGTACAAGAATAAGCAATTATGCCTCTGAATAGAAAAGAGTCTAAGAACAGAACTACGTATATGTGGAAACTGAATTTAAGATAAAACTTACTGCTGAGCAGTGAATTTATGCTTGTCTTTTAAAATAAACACTGCTTGAGAAATTGGAGGGTGATCCTATATTTTATTGTCCAAATTAGGGCAATTTTCAGTGAAAGAGCAGGATTTGATAATCCAGCAGGGCCATAGGGAGCGAGGACAATTAGATAACTGACTTAAAAACAAACACATGATTCCCTTTCTCATACAATTAGTAAAAAACCAATCCAAGAATATTAAAGATTGATACATGACAGGTAAAACACTAGAACATAATTTCTTTATTACTTTGGAACATGAGCTGTTCTTAAGCAGAACAAAGGAAACAATACCAGTATTAAGAATTGGCAAATTTGACTATAGCAAAATTAAGAAATTTTTTCACTAAAGGATGCCATTAAGACAGCGCAAGGCAAAGTATAAAAAATAATATATTTGTAACACCTTGAGCAGACAAAGTACTTATATTGGGAATATATAAAATACCTATGTAAGTCAGAAAGGAAAATGACAACAAAATATTAATAGAGGCAAGACACTAATGAGGAACTTTACAAAAGAGGATATCCCAATGAGAATATACAAATGGCCAGTTAACCTATAAAACAGACTCATCTTTATTAATAATCAGAGAAATGCAGTTAAAACCACAATGAGTAGTCACTACATATTTTTCAGAATGACAAAGTTTTTACAAAGATTCACACAGTCAATCTTTTTTATGGATGTGGAATAAGGGGAAAAGTCTGATTGACGGCAGGGGTGTAAACTGTTACAACCCCTTTGGAGAGGTGTTTGATATTATTTGCTAGAGTTGAAAATATACATGTGCCACGCCCCACTCTTTGGTATATATTCACCAAAGGTGTGATATGCACCAAGAGAAATGCACAAAAATGTTCTTTGCAGAATTATTCACAGGAGAAAAACAACGATGAAAGTGTTCACCAACAGTAGGAGGGAAAAGATGAATAAACAGAACTGTTCATGCAGTGTGATATTCTCCAGTACTGTAGAGAATAAGAAAAAACTACAGCTACACAGCAGACAAAATAGTGAGCCAAAGAAGCCAGATAAAAATTAATGTGATATATAATTCAATTGATATTAAAGTTAAAAACAGGCAAAATGATACTATGTTAAAAATTAGCATAATTACTTTTGGGGGGAAAGGAAAGTAGAGATTGCAAAGGCCTTAAGGAGAGATTTGAAGGTGCTGACAATACTGTGTCTAGATTTCAGTGGTGATTATCCAAGTGTTTACTTTTGGCAATTAAGTAATATATTTTAGGTGTGTGTGTGTGTGTGTGTGTGTGAACGTGGGTTTTTTTTTGCGTTTGTTTTTTGCACATTGTATGTTCTGATTCAAATAAAACAAAACAAAATAAAACGTATGTAACTTAACACACTCCCTATAGAGAAAAGGACAGAAAGTGATGGAAGCAAGTCATTTCACAGCAAGTCAGGGGCTCCTTTGGCTTCCAGAGCTTTCTGGATGCCTCTGCCTTCCCCTTCAGGAGCTATCCGGATATTTTCCAACAAATCCTTCTGTGGTTTATTTATCGGAATCAGTTTCAGTTGCTAACAACCAAAATAATCTCACTAATACAGCTTTAAGATGACATGAGTTTGTCTGTTTCTTTGACTATCTTCCACTAATGAAGTTTGTATTTCAATCAAACAAGCTTTAATATTATACACACACATCAAATTTTCCATCAATTTAATTTATAAATCAATTTCATTCCAAAGAAAACTTCTAGGGCATTATTTTTGGAGGTTGACACAAGATTCTAAAGTTTATCTAAATAATTAAAGCCTTTGAGGAGCCATACTTCTGAACAAAGAGATAGTGAAGGAGGTAATTCTCTACTAAAAATTAAAACACATGACAGTACCTCAGTAATTCAAACAGTATTGTACTGGTACAGGAAGACAGGCAGGAAAATAAAAGACATCTGAGAAATATAATAAACAATGTCTGATTTTAGATTCTAGAAACAGATTTAGGTATATACATAATAAATTAGTGAATGGATGAGAGCCAATCACAAAAAGTTGTTGAAATAATTTATTTCCTTTGGGAAGGAAATAAATGCAGATCTAGGCCTCAAAATAAAACAATCCAAAACAGATTTCACATTTTAAGAGTAAAGGTTAACTATAAAATTACTAGAAGAAAATGTAAATCAATAATTATATTGTCTTGGAATTAGGAAGGACCTATACACTTTAGTCTCAAAGTTAGAAACTATAAAAATAAGAGAGTTACTAATTTGACTTCAAAACATTTATTTTTCAATATAATAAAAGCACTATAAATTAAATTAAAAGACAAAACATAAATAGGAATAATAATTACTCCACATATACCTGACCAAAGTTCTACATCTTTAATGAAAGAAAACTTATTTTAGGCAATAGGAGAAAAAAATGGATATATCCAGAGAAAACTAGTAAAATACAGAAAAGAAAAAAACTACAAAAGCAGAAACACAAACAGTAAATACTAAAAATACTCAACTCCTCTATTAATAATAGAAATCAGAGAAACTCACATGAAAACTATCTATCTGATTGCAAACAATTAAAAAGAAATCTTACTAACGCAATTGCATTAAACTGCGTATCTCATTCACTCCTATTTAGAGTGTAACGTGGACCATTGCTGGATGCAATTTGATCATATGTAGCTAAAACTTCACAGTGGGCATATTATGTGAAGCCGTAATTATATTCCTAAATATAGGGAAATAAAGATGACAATATATATGTATAAGAATTTTCAGTGGAGATTATTTAAAATTACATATAACAAATTGGCAATAATGAGAATATATCCACTAGGTGAATTTACGTTGTCATTTAAATGATGCAGTTAATTACTTGTTTACATGGGAATATGTTTTAAATATATTTGTAAACTTAAATGACCATATGATAAAAACTATTGAGATTACAAATAGTTTTATTAAATAAAAATGCAGATTGACCTATTTAAAATAAGCATTAGAATGTCTGGACAAATATACACTAAAATGTTAAAGTAGTTATCTCTAAGTACTGAGTTCATATTTCTTCTCTAAGCAAGTCTGCACTTTCTAACTGCCATGTAACACTAGATGAGGTCCAGGGGGCTCTATAACATGAACCTACCCTCAGGGTCAGAGCATCCAGGTATAAATATCTAACCCACACTGGGAATTTCTCTTTCTGGGGAATCTGGAAGTAAGTGATAGAATCTAAGAGTGACTGGATTTGAGTTCCAATCAGTGGCTATGTTCTCTACAGAATCCCTAGGACAGACTGCTGCGGCCACCAAGCCCAGCTCACTGTACTTGCTAAGATTAGTGATTATTTTTTATTACTACTTTTTATTGGGTGATGTTTACTTTCCCCTACCATGTTAGTCATAAGTTATTCTATTACTTGTTTCCTGGTAACCTTGACTAACAAGAATATCCAAGTAGTTTTTACCTCAGTATCCTATTGAGTCTTTAATTATCATTAAGTCTTGATCATTTTTCTCATGGTGGCCAGAAACAGAAGGCAAAATATGTTAAGAAACACTTCGTGGGGCGCCCAGGTGGCTCAGGTGGTTAAGTATCCACTTCGTGATTTTGGCTCAGGTCATGATCTCATGGGTTGTGAGATCAGCCTGGCATTGGGCTCAGTGCTCAGCAGGGAGTCTGCTTGAGATTCTCGCCCTCTGCCCCTCCCCCACTCACGTGTGCATGCTCACGCTCGCTCCCTTTGTCTCTCTCAAATAAATAAATAAATCTTAAAAAAAAAAAGAAAAGAAACACTTTGCTATATAGACAATTGTCATCTCAGTGACTCACACTTGATCTTTTCATCAAATTCATGATTCTGGGCTCTTTCTTCCATGAGGACACCTTTTTCCCCCAGAAAATTCTTCAGCTTTTGTGTAGTGTCAAATGCCTTCTCCCCAGATATAACTAACACAACCTGTTAATGTAACAAAGCTGAGGTTACCATTTATCACAGTAAAGGAGAATCAGAGACCTTTGGAATGTCTCTGAGGGGGAAAGGCAAGAAAAGGATTTATGAAGAATTTGAAATTTGGTTTAAGGCAGGTATTTGAGAGTGGGAATTTGATTAGGATTAGATAAGGATTATGGTGGAATGGTAGAATTGATGAAAATAACAAGGCATAAATTCAATCAAAATGTTGATGGGTCTTTTGGGCAATTCTTGTAATGAGCAAACAAGTTATCTGCATGGTGAAGAGTTTCCTGGAATAATACTGTTATGCTAATGAAGACAATGGAAGAGTAAAGACAGGTTCACCAGAAGGAAGCGAGTAGGCACTTTCAGTCTTCAGTGTCCTTCTGTTTATGGGAATAAATGGTTTTCTTCTTAATGAGGTTCCTAGTGTCCTGAACTACCAACTTTGCTAGACATGACATGATAGCTCTAAATTTCTCTTTAGGCTCAGTCTAGGGCTCCTGATATCGATGAGTTTGATTTTGATATATAAAGAGAAAACTGAAGATAATTTTCTGGCACAAAAGAACAATTACACACAAGGGTGTAAAGTTAGAAATTAAACATATTTTGCTGAGGACAATGGGGATCGTCTAGCCACAGTGGAATATTTAGGAACAAGAACAAAATGGATAAAAATATGATACAATATAGTAGCCCAGATTTTACCCCTAATTTTCTAAGTGAACTTATATATTTGAATTCTTGTCATTAGGACAAATTTTCCACAACTGTAAA
The DNA here is from genome assembly GCF_017311325.1 of Ursus maritimus. Lineage (NCBI taxonomy): Eukaryota > Metazoa > Chordata > Mammalia > Carnivora > Ursidae > Ursus > Ursus maritimus. Next base: position 28,727,893 of record NW_024424230.1, read on the forward strand.
AGAAATTATTCAGACTTTTTTTTCTAGCTCTAGTATGCTACAGTAGCTTATGAAACCTAATATTCTGGTAATGATGAATACCTTCCAGATGGGCAAATGGCCAAACATTATTTTTCTCTCTCCCCATCATAAGTACCTTCTTGACTAGAGGAGGTAATGGTATCCCAGCAACAGATAAGCAATGCTCCATTTAATTGCCAAAGATTATATTTTAATGAACTTTGGAAAAAGGAAGTCAAGTTGACTATAGGGTTCTTTGATTAATTTGATGAAAATCTATAAACATCTGACCTAGCTCATTAACACCTTAATGAAGACAGAAGAATCTCTTATGCTCAATTTCCAGAGAACAAGTGTTGTGCGTGGCATTTTGATTTTTCCAGCCAAAGAAAAATGAGGCCCATGAAGTAAAATTTACATATCTATAGGTCATTGTGAATATGGCAATCATCAAACAACAACACGGGTACCAAGGACCCCACAGATGACCTTATCAAAGACAAATTCCCAGTTGGTACTCCATCTCTTCCTCTCTTCTATTTCCTTCTCTTTTCCTGTTCTATCACTGATTTGCAGGTACACAGTGTAAGTTTACTACCACTTGAAAGACAGGTTCCCCATGGAGGAGGTGGTTGAGAATACCAAATATTTATTGATCACTTACTCTTAGTTAGAGATCACTGGAGTTGATAGAAACACTGAGAAAAAAAAAAAATAGATGATCTTTGCCCCGGGGAAGCTAGCAAATTTGGCTGAGTATGATGACAAGGAGTTTGCTGGAGATATTTTTAGATAGTTGATGGAATTGTTGAGAATGCCACAGAACCAGGCTCAGTTTTAACAGCCAGGACCACAACCAGATGCTGAAATGCATCCCCCTCTCTTTAATAGACTAGGAATTCCACTTTGAAGTCTCTGATTCTGTTACTGCCAGATATAAAAAGAGAGCCCTTTTTAGGTCCTTCTTGAGTCCTAAGTCAGTCTTTTACTCTTCAGTCAAAGTCTTGCCTGTTTGATTAGTGAGATCTAGTCCACTTGTCCAGGACACAAATGCAAGGGAATTTGGAAAGCAGATAATTCAATATTTTCAGCTTTTATAGGGGAGCATGTTTTCCCCCACCAAGCCTCATAAGGTAGGGGATTCCCCAAACAGAGAAGGTTAGTGGATGCCTGGAAGGGAAAATGTTTATAGCTTACTCTCTGTGAAGCATCAAAGACAAAGGCCCAGGCAAGGTTGCAACAATGTAGGAACTGCTATTAGAAGAAAAACAGAATGACTGACCCAGACTGAGGTAGAAAAGAATAACACCTGGGGTAGGGAACAGGTAAAGAGAATAAGGATTAAGAAAGGACATCTCAGGAAGAGGGCATAGCACAAGCAAAGGCTCAGAGGCCTGAAACACGGGTGAAGAATTCCCCAAATTTGCATCATTCTCTGAACATGTTACATCTATTAAAGCAGAAAAAGCAGCTGGATCTTAAGATGCACTCTAAAGTACAATTGGTGTTGTGATAAAAACTGAAATAGGTCTGGAAATTCGCATGTGGCAAGACCTACAAAGAAATATGGCAAAGTGAAATTGATCAGAAAGATCAGATTTTGCCTTAAAAATATTTCATCAACACAAGACAGAATGGAGCTCACAGTAAATATTACTAAATTTGATATGAGGATTCTGTTTCTTGAACTTCATATCTGTAATCACATTTTCTCATCCCCTTTCCCTTGCTGTAATAATCAGACCTTGTTTTTAAATGTGTTTCTATTTCTTTTTCTGTTAATTTTATTTTTTTCCCAAGTTTTTATTTAAATTCCAAGTTAGTTAACATATAGTATAGGACTGTTTTCAGGAGTAGAATTTACTTAGCATCACTTACATACAACACCCAGTGCTCATCGCAACAAGTGCCCTCCTTAATGCCCATCGATGACCCATTTAGCCCTTTCCCCTCCCACCTCCCCTCCAGCAACCCTCAGTTTGTTATCTATAGTTAAGAGTCTCTTATGGTTTGCCTCTCTCTGTTTTTATCTTATTTGCCTCTCTTTCTGTTTTTTTCTTTATTTTTCCTTCCCTTCCCCTATATTTATCTGTTTTGCTTATTAAATTCCATATAAGAGTGAAATCAGATGGTATTTACTTTTTCTGACTTTTTTTGCTTAGCATAATACACTCTAGTTCCATCCACGTCATTGCAAATGGCAAGATTTCATTCTTTTTGATGGCTGAATAATATTCCATTATATATCTATACCACATCTTCTTTATCCATTCCTTGAATGTCAGATCAATTCTCACCCAGTATTTTGGATATTTGTTCAATTAGGAGACTTTTACAGATTATTCTATGGGCTCCTCAGTGGGAGCTTTATTGGCTTCTTATTATGTAAGCAAGAGTATTCCTGAATTTCAGTTCTGTTAGATTTTTTCAAGTGGGACATGAAAGATGCTGATGTGTAAACTGATGATCTGATTTTTGCAAATTTATGTAATAAATATCTGTGGTATAGCAGTTTTCAGCAGAGACTCTTAAAAACTACACTCTGAAGTCGATATCATAGTTTTAAGGAAAGAGCACTGAGACTGGAGCTTTTTGACAGTAGTGCTTGCCTGGTGAGTTTAATTAAATTTTTTAGGCAAACTACTTCCTTCACCATTTTAGAAAGTTATAGTCACAAATGAGTTGGACTGTTTTATTTTCTCTTTCTTGTCAACCTAGCAAAAAGAAGAGTGTTCGTAAATTGTCTATCATTTTTCTCTCTATAAAATGGATGAATCTAGGAAATTTGGATCAAGAAGGCTAAAGCAAGTATATAAAGAACTATCTTAATAGGATTTAACAGTATATATATATATATATATATATATATATATATATAT